>NC_056736.1:150430862-150493362 GCF_019279795.1 Protopterus annectens | reverse complement strand
ATAGTGTAATAGATGTAGAAAAGCTTGCCTGTGTAGTGCTGTCGAAGACAATTGTTTAACTGAAGACAAACCTACCCTACGTGCCAAAGGGTAGCAATCTCTGAGCTAGTAACAAAACATGATCATTCCTACATGCCAGTAGATAGCAGTCTGTGAGTTAGTAACAAAGCATGATCATTCCTACATGCCAAGAGATAGCAGTCTGTGAGTTAGTAACAAAGCATGATTATGATAACGCATTATTGAGTATGAAACAGTATGTGCAGCTAAGTAATATGTATTTTGTAGAATTTAAGGTACTGCCTGGGTAGTGTTATTAGTTTATCTCTAGACTAATGCAGCCAGTAATACAAAATGACTATGTATTAATTCCAAAAATTCTTTAACTTTTCATGTAGTCTCTCCCTTTTCTTGCTGCCTGTATTGGCATATGACATATGATACTTCTCCATTTCTCATTCCACACTCCACTGTCATTAATCTCCCTGGCTCTCCATCTACAACACCTAAAGTCTCAATCTGTGCATTATTTACCAAGATTACTATCCCTGAACATAGATTTGTGCATGTGTGTGCCTTCTGTGGAAGGTTGGGCGCTGGGCTGGCAACTCGACACCATAAAACTCCACTGCCAATCATGAGCGGACAGATGATCCGCTGTGGCGACCCCTAACCAGGCAAACCAAAAGAAGAAGAAGAAGATTCATACCACTTTTCTTCCTTGTATCTGTTAATACTTTGCTTTTCCTTAGCATTTCTGATGTCTATCAAACATATAATAGCTGTATTTAATTTTCATACCACTCATGATGACCTTCTGTACTATTAATGGATAGAGGCAGCACCAAAATGCTTTATCCTATTCATGGATCCCCTCAAATTATCTATCTTATGATCCCAGTTATTCTTCCTAGGCATACCTCTCAACCTCTTAGCCTGAAAAATCTGGACAAAGTCAAAAATAATGGCGGTGCAAAGGCTTAAAAATAGGGACACTTTTTTTAAATATTGTTCATATAGACTTACAGACTTCCTAGAATAGCAGGCTTTGCTTTAGCATAAATTTCCTGAAGGATATGAAGTCTGAAATTTAAATGCTTGCCATTATTTATTGACTTCAAAACTCATTGATTTGTAAGAAAAACACAAATTTTATGAAGAACAAACCAAAAATATGAAGCAAAAATCTGAACATTCTGCAAAAATCTGGGCAGTTGAGAGGTATGTTCCTAGGCATAACATAGAATTATAAACCATGTGAAGGATAAAGCCAGTGTACTACCAAGTGTGATAGATTAATTCAAGCTCCAAAAGGGAAACTGGCTAGGCTTAAAACGTCCCACAAGGGCAGCTAGCCTAGTAATTATCTACCTCTGAACATTTAATTCCAGTACAGTAAATCATCAGTCACTAAAGTACTACCAATTAAGGATGTTACCAAAAAATATTGCTATCTTATTTTTGAATTCTGATACCTTTTAATTTAGTTTTCGTTTTCCTATATCTAACATGACCGTTTGTCCTTTTGTAGCTTCCCCTTCTCCACTTTCATTTTTTGGTCAACATGACCTGGTTGCATTGTTTTATTATATTCATCAATTAATTGAAGTAAACAAAAATGGCTAACAATAGTAAACAAACATTTCTCTCTTCCATAATTTCCTTTCAACATAAACCTTTTCAAAGAATAAATGACTTAGCATAAATCAGAAAATCTTTTTAAACAATGTCCTGTTCAGAAATAGTGTCTGTTTTAAATTGCAGTAATAGTGATATTTTTTCACTGTCTCTTTCAGGAGCAAGCACATGCACATTCCAAGAATATTTTTTTCTTCAACCATAAGCATAAATCTGTTTAGTAGTTCAAATGTTTCAAAGGTTAATTGACAACATTTCTCATTACCTATATGCGTAATGGAATACCCAGAAGCTATCTAGTGGTTATAAGACGTTTTACCAAATCTCATGCATTTTAATTATGCTGTCTTTTCTTGAAGAAATCCTCACAATTGGATGTTTTATCTCAGTCATCCTTCTGTCTAAATGACTTTCTCTGTGTTTGACTATTTCTGCATAGCTTTGTTTTTTTTTTCAGTTCTAGAATGTCTGTACTGAAAAGATAGTGTCTCTCTTCTTCAGCTTCCTACAGGTTTTCAGTTTCCTCTGCTTCCTTCTGCCCATTATAACCAATATTGCATTCTATTTCATTTAGCTAGTTTAAATGTTTCCATTGCCTCTGCCCTCCAAAGCACACTAACCTCATGTTACTCCTTTTTTGCCATCATCTCCTTTAGGGTTTGTGTATTTTGTGTATTTAGTGTACCATCTAATAACTCCACCTCTTAAATCTGCATATTCATGTCTACGTTGCCAAATGACTGCATAGACTCCTCCATGGTCTCAGTTTCCCTCCTAAGCTCTGTGTAGCACACTGCCCTTCAACATGGCTTGTTCTTACCTATTTTTTTTTAACAAGAAGGGTCTGTACAACCCTCTTACTGAAAGAGTAGGGAAGTTCTTAGGTAGCATGACCAAATTCCTTCTAGTTAATATAAGAGGTACTACTGGTCTCCCCTGAAAAGAAATCACTGGCTTAGTGAAATCAACCTAGTTAACATGTAATATGCAGAAGACATGTGTTTGAGGATTAAGCAATATGTGATAGTTTAGTTGTATTTCCTGATGGTTCACATGTCCATGGGCTTAGATATCTAGATATGACTACCTACACATGGTTACTCCTATCATTCTTTTAGGATTGATAGGGCCTTTGATCTGGCTGCTCAGGATTGGTCTGTTGATATGTTAAAAATAATAGGCAGATGGTCCTCTAATGCCTATTGAAGTGTCAGTTAATTATTATATGCGTTATTGAAGTGTAAGTTAATTATTATATGCGTTATTGAAGTGTAAGTTAATTATTATATGCGTTATTGAAGTGTAAGTTAATTATTATATGCGTTATTGAAGTGTAAGTTAATTATTATATGTGTTTTTGCAGTGCTTTCTATTTCTTTTATAGCAGTGAAAATGAGAATTATCATCTTGGGGCACTCATTTATATCGCATCCATCAGAGAGAGTGAGAGTGAATGCAAATGGTTTGAATTTAGGTTTTCATCCACTCAACCATGAAGTAATTTGGAATCCTGGTTAAAGCTGGGGACATGTAACACCTGTTTTATTCCATACCCTGCAAGAAGTAGATTTTTGTCATATTTTGATGATTCATAGGGGGGGCAATGATTTGGGTTTCATCCTGAGATGACAGATTCTTTATTATATTCTTAGAGATGTGGCAGCAATCCAGCATATGTTTTCTGATCTTCATTTGGATGATTCAATTGACCTGGTCATGCAATTTTCCCCATGTAATTTGGTATGGTGCCTCTAACTGTTCAGCTATAGAGAAAGTGAAGAGATTGGTGAATCACAGATTTGATAACACAGCTCCTCTAGTTGATATTTCAGTTAAACAGAAACTACTGGGACCTTTATGACAAGGATCATGCATGTTTTTTAGAAGGATCGGGTTCATTTTTCCATTCTTGATTTGTACATTTTTAAAACTGATGACTGTTTTCTTGCAAACATTACATGAACACACAATGTGATTTTATATATATATATATATATATATATATATATATATATACATATATATATATATATATATATATATCTATATATATAAAAAAAAATATATATATATATATATATATATATATATATATATATATATAGATTCACTTTATATCCTCAAAATACTGAAATATCAAAATTCAGTATTTCAAAGATATAAAGTCGAATTTTTGAAACCACAAAAACTCAGAACCGTGAAATTCAAAACCTCATACACTGGAGATTTTGAATTTTGTGCTTCTACTGCACACATACACACCATCCTCCTTGCACACAAACACAAGCTTTCTACTGCAT
Source organism: Protopterus annectens (assembly GCF_019279795.1). Taxonomy (NCBI): domain Eukaryota; kingdom Metazoa; phylum Chordata; order Ceratodontiformes; family Protopteridae; genus Protopterus; species Protopterus annectens. The sequence goes on along the minus strand of NC_056736.1, from coordinate 150,489,424 downwards.
AAAAGCTGGTGGTCAAGCTGCCCTGCGCCCCCCACACCTCCCCTACTTAAATATTCTCACTCCGAAGTTGCACTACATACAAACACACATAAAACACCACCACACAAGCTACATTCTCCTCGGACACACACACACACACACACACACACACACACACACACACACACACACACACACACACACACACACACACACACACACACACACACACACACACACACATCACAGCAACAAAACACACTGACACACACCACAGCCCCTACCCAAAACCCTTAACACTCACACGCACACTTACCTGAATCCATAACCACAGTGAAATCTCAGAAGCACGAAATTAAGAACCGCTGGTATTCGAGGATTTGAATTTCACACTTCTGAGCTTTTGCTATTCTCAGGATTCCACTTTATGGGCTTGAAATACTGCATTTTGATGTTTCAGTATTTTGAGCTTCTAAAGTGAATCCATACACACACACACACACACACACACACACACACACACACACACACACACACACACACACACACATATATATATATACACATAGGTGCCGGAAGCTGTTGAAGACGGGGGGCCTGAGGGTGAGAGGGCCACTATGCTTCTGCCTGCCCCCCCTCCCCCAGTAGTTTCATCGAACAGCAGTGAATTAAAAGGGCACCACCTCCCTGTTGGCAAAATAAAACCCATTCTATTTCTGTGACAGTAAGAGCAACTTGCCCAACAAAAAGTAAATAAACTGGCATCCAGTTTCAAATTTAAGGGTTGCCTCCTTTTGGAAAACCCTAAAACATGACAAAAGCTCCACCCTTTACTCCACCTCTTTCAAGAAGTAAATGTAAGTGTTTTTTTTTTTCATTCAGGATTAATTGCTAGCAACAGATAAATACAAAAAACATTCTACACACATTAAAATGTATAATTTTGGTGTAATAACTGGTAATGTCTGTGGAAATTATTACACTAGATAATCATGGGGTTCCACAAATCATATTGAGATTAGATTTGGCAGGAAAAAAGAATGTATGTGTGTAAACTGTTTCCTGCAACATGTATTTAATTTTCTTGAATTCATGCTTTATTCCCATCCACAATATTACAGTGGTGACAAAATATGTACTTTTACCTTCTTCTTCTTTCGGCTTTTCCCAGTTAGGGGTAACCACAGCGGATCACCTTGTCTGCTCATGATTGGCAGTGGAGTATTCCGGTGTTGAGTTGCCAGCCCGGCGTCCAACCTTCCACAGAAGGCACACACATGCACACACTCACACCTAGGGCCAATTTAGAGTGTTCAGTCCACCTGCAGCATGTCTTTGGGATGTGGGAGGAAACCGGAGCACCCGGAGGAAACCCACGCGACCACAGGGAGGACATGCAGACTCTGCACAGAAGGCACCCCAGCCGAGGACTGAACCGGAGAACCTCTTGCTGTGAGGCGGCAAATATGTACTTTTACCACAGAAAAGAAATTTAAATGAGAAGAAAGCCATCCTTTCTCACTCACTGTCATAAAATAAAATAAAGAAATACTAAGACTTTTGTTGAACATTTCTAAGCTGTATCAAAGTTGTTTCTTTTGATTAGTATAACCACCTACTATTGGTTCCATTTCACATTACCCATGATGCAGTTTGAAACAAGCAAAAGATTCAGACAAAATTAAACTTAAATGTAAAATAGAAAATGCAAGTTAAAAACTAAACATTTGAGGCAATACAATTCAGAAATAGGTGAGCTCTCAGAATTTTTCAAAACAGTCATGGAGTATGCTCACCAAAAGTGAATTTTGGATTTCCTTAGAAACACCCTAATTCCCTATCAAAAAGGATTCCATGACAGATAACTCTTGTTTCAATGTGATTGTGCTTAACTACTGATGACTTTTCTTATACAACCTCAGCACTTGCAAGTGTCAATCCATTACAGGACAGGAACAAATCAAATAGACAAAAAAAAAAAGCACAAGAGAGAACCTCAAAAAAGAGAGCCCTGCAAATAACTACCTTAACAATTACAATGCTAGAAGCATTAGTAGAAGAAAAATACTAATAACTAAAGTAGGAAAATGAAAATAGTAAGTATATATACACCCCCTAAAAACTAAGAAAGCACCATTTATTCAAGTTTCAATTAACACTTTCTTTAAACAAAGAAAACAGTGTTAAACAATGTATGCAAATGGCTGCCAGCAAAACCATACAACAAGGTAGCCAGAATATTTATCACAGCTTGAGCCCACAGACAAAAAATGAATCAATGATACACCCACAAGCATCGTGGCCACAGCCTATAGCCCTTCTGTGATATTTTGCTGGAGATACCAAACTTCCTGGTGCTCACAGTGTCTCACATAATAAATAAACATCTCAGGTAGTTACAACCCTTGATTCCAGTACTCACTGAGCACTAACAGCTGCTGGCCAAATATGTTTCCCCGGTAACTTTACACTTGCCAGCACACTCACTAGGGAGCCTTCTGAATCAGGAAAAAGCTCCAATTATGAGCATACCCTGTACAGAATCACACGCACTTACCAGCGATAGTTTAACTTCCGCAAGCTTTGGTTTAAATCCACGTTAGCGTGTGTTGGATCACCCTTAAAGAAAAACTCAACCGTGGACTTCTGGTAAAAGTTGGATGTGCCCCTTCCCCCTTGCTCTATGGTTCCGGAGCCTATGTATGTTATGTATGTTATATAAATATATATATATATATATATATATATATATATATATATATATATATATATATCTCTATATAAAATCTGTACAGATCCCCGACTGCACTTTCTGCCGAAGCAGAAATCACCGAACATATATAACTGAAAGTGCTGTTCACCGAAGCAGCACTTTCAGTTATTTATGCTGGTTGTGCCGGACGCACTACGATGCGGTTAAGGGAGAATTCCCTTTTCCCAACTGTAATGCGACCTCAGATTGAGAATATAAAAGTAGAGGGGTGTGGGGGGTGCAGGGGGTCTTGCCCCCCCTGCATATAAGAAGATTTATTGTTTTTTGGGTTTTTTTTCAAATGCACTTTAACAAAAGCGCTTTTTCGGGGAAAGCGCTTTTGTTAAAGTGCGTTCAGTTATTGTGGATTCGGACTATTATACTTTCATTCAATAGTCCTAGATCCATATATATATATATATATATATATATATATATATATATATATATATATATATATATATATATATATATATATATATATATATATATATATATATATATATATATATATATATATATATATATATATATATATATATATATATATATATATATATATATATATATATATATATATATATATACAAAGAGAGAGATTTGTACATGTTTATTAATTATTTTATTCCTTCACTAAGCCAACAGTTAAGTTTAAGCAGATTTTATTTGCAAGTCAGTTTTGGTCACAGATGTTTGAGTAAGTTTTATTAGTTTTTGTTTAAGATATTTTTTTATCACAGCCAAACAAGAAGAGGGAACAGGCTGATATTCAGCCTGGTTTGTGCTCATTGCATGGTCTTAACTCCTCTTTATACCCTCCTTTCCTTTTCATTACCTCAGTGAGTGGGAAAACAGAAAAGAATGACATGTAATGACACAGCAGTCCGCGGTACCAGGCCTGGCCGAATGGGCATGATCAGAGACCTCTCGGTTACAAAGACAGGAAAAAGGAAAGGTCTCACCTCATACAATCCAATAATAGCCCTGTAGTTGATATTAGATGCAAAGTTGCAAGCTTTGGTCATTCTGTCATAATTAGTATATTTACAGTGTAAGTTGTATACTCACTAAAAGGTGAAATATCTTTGTAACAGTACTTTAATATCATGGTTGCAACTGCAGCCACTGTGCCAGTGTATATTTGGGAATGAGCCATCAGACAAGTGCAGTTTTGCAGTGCAAAACTGTCTGTCTGGATCTGTGAACCCTATCTGTAGTTAAGAGCCACTGCATTTATAAGCGGTGTGTGCTGCACTCAAGTCATCTTTATACGGCAGGTTTTGTCCTCCCTCCCTCCTGCCCCATATTCACCAGTATAGCTATTGTGAGCCTTACTGCACCTTATACCTGTCCCTGCTTCTTCCTTTCCTGGGCTGGAGGCCATACAAAGAAAGTATGACATTGGGTAATGGCACAGCAGACCACAATGGCAGACATAAATAAGTGGGCGTGGCTAGAGGCATCTTAGCTACAAAGACAGGCAGCCTGGATGGCTTCATCTCATGCCACTCAATAACAGGCCTGTGCCTTAAGGTGTGATTAAGGTGTAAACGTACATGCTTTGGTTGTGCTGTTATAATCAGTGTATTTACAGTGTAAGTTTTATACTCAATAAAAGGAGAGATATCTACATAAATGTAGTTAATAATGCATTTCTTGGTTGCATCTGCAACCATTTTATCAGTGCCTTCTAGGGAACTGAGCATCAGATAATAGTAAGTACTGTCAAATTTTCTGCAGTTAATGGCATACGCAAATGTTACCTCTAGATCAGAGTGCAAGTGATGTGTACACTGTATCTTTAAGAAGCACGTCAAGGCTATATGTGCAGGTATAAATTGTAGACACATGCAATCCCTAGTGCCATTTTGAAAGAGCAGCTAAGAAGAGGGCATGCAAGATCACAGTTGTTAATTTGTATATAAGTTGCTTAAGTTAAAGTCAGTAATCCTCTGTAGTGATGCATTTATATAAAATATATGCATGTGTTTGTATAAAATAAAGCTGCTTGAACAGAACCCATGAGGACTCTTCTATTGTGTCCTGTACAGGAGAGCGACATGGTATCAGAACCGGAATCAAAGTGAATAATATTCAGAGCCATGAGGTGCAGAGACGAAGGTAAAACTGAGAGAAAAGAGCACAAACAGAGCCAGAAAAGAATCAATGGTAATGAGAAATAGCACAAATTGTTTAACTGATAGAAAAGACAAAAAGTGGCATTTCAAGGGCATGAACCACATTGTTAAGCAAGTGGAAAACATCAAATGTTTGTTAACTAAAGGAAATGTTTAAAACAAAAGTGTTTGATGAAACTATTAACAGTAAAGCAAAATGAGCAAGTTTAGAGCAAAACGAGTGTGTCTGAAGCAAAATTGAGCCTGTTTAGAGTTAAACGAGCACAAGAAAAGTACATTGGTCATAAAAAAGGCTTAAACGAGCAAAAGAAATTAAGCAAAAATAAAGCAAGGCGACTGCATGTTTTTCGCAAAGTGCTGTGTTTTGGCATAACTGTGACTTTGTATTGTATCAAGGGCATAACTAAAGCAGTTACTTGAAAGGTCAAAGTGTAACAATACTGGTGTGTTCTTGAATTTGCTTAATCTCAGAAACATACCCCGTGATGATATTCTTGGCTCACCTGCTCAAAGACTACTTTCCAGGCAAACTAGAACTATGCTACTCATTAGTTCTAGTTTATTGCAGTCTACACCTAAGAACAATAAAACCATCAAAGCTCAGTTGTTGAAGAAGTGTAATATCCAAAAAGCTAGTTTTGACAGATTGAGCAGATTACTTTGTCCGTTGAGGGCAGGAGAGATGGTAAAAATCCAGACAACAAAAGGTTTTGATCAAATAGGACAGATTACAGGCATCTGTGCAGAGCCGAGATCCTACCTGGTAGACTCTGAGGGTGTGGAGTATAGGCGGAATCATTCCTGTAGCAGAACCATATCGCCATCAAAACATTGCTTCTGTGATGTAGAATCCAAATCTAAGAGTGAATCAGACACTGTTCCCATACCAGAATGTGTTCAAAATTCTGATTCCATTCCAGAAAGTGATCTGAACATTCCACAGGTCAACCATTTTGCAGAGACAGTTCCAGTTGCTAAATCTCATTATCAGTTTTATGTCACATGATATTGGCTAGTAACTAAACCTAGTGTGAAATATGCAGCAATGTGGACCTGACTGTATATATCTTCGTATTTATCATTGCAGAATGCATGACTAAGAATTACCTGTGATTTATACATGCCATATAGCCTTATAACATAATGTGATCTATTTTTCAAAGGAGGACGATGTAGATCAGAGTACAAGTGATGTGTACGCTGTATCTTTAAGAAGCACATCAAGGCTATATGTGCAGGTATAAATTCTAGACACATGGAATCCTTAGTGCCATTTTGAAAGAGCAGCTAGAGAGAGAGCATGCAAGATCACAGTTGTTAATTTGTATATAAGTTACTTAAGTTAAAGTCAGTAATCTGGTATAATGAAGCGTTTGTTTAAAATAAGGCTGCTCGAATAGAACCCAGCAAAACTCTTCTATTGTGTCCTAGATAGACAGTGACATTACTCTTGCTGTACTGTAGCTTAAGGCTGTTTGTTAAGATTATTTGAAAAATAATTAAAACCAGTGCTTTAAACTACTTCTCACTACCACTGTTAAACAAAAATGATCATGCTTTACATAAAGTTGTGTTCAAAAATAAATATTATGTTGTGTTTTCATTTATCCTTGTCATTGGAGTGCAATTCACAGTGCAGACCCCCTCTATGAATGATGTGAAAAAGCATCAGGAAAACTACTTTCAGGAAATGTGGAGAGCCCATGCTTATTACAGCAAATACATCATTTCATTCTTGATAAAGCATCACTCATTTGTCTGGAGAGTGCAATGCTAGTAATCCCAGCCTATATGGGTCTATTTCGTTTGAAGTAATGGGAGAGGGGTACAAAAGCCAAGCACAGAGGGCACAAAAATGTATTGACAAATGGTCTTTCAAATGACCCAGGAACAAAACTGAGATTGAGTTGCACTTTGAAATAAAGCCATTTGAATGTTATTATCTTTTCAGTATCTTGTATCTCTTACTGTGTGAAAGGTCAGTATTCCATCTGTCAGTGCAAGATGAGAGTGTGGAAAGCGTCTGTTTTTATGACAACTGAATGCCAAAGTTAGCACTACAAGTAAAAGAAAGACATGTTAGTAAACATCAACACTTCAATGTACAACCGAATGAACAAAATATATGTAATATCAAATATTAATGGGCTTCATTATTTACAGGTTAGCATCAAAGAAGTACACAGTGCACAAATTTAAAGCAGTTAACCGCATGAACAGTGGCAAAACATCTTTAAGCCCAACCACTTAGTGTTTAAATCTGATATCAATATCTATCTATCTATATGTATATATATATATATATATATATATATATATATATATATATATATATATATATATATAATGTGTATAAATATATATATATATATATATATATATATATATATATATACACACACACACACACACACACACACACACACACACACACACACACACACACACACGCGCGCGCGCATGCACACAAACACACACATTTTTACAAGCAGTGTTGGCACTGAGAACCTGCATATATTTTGCGTAACATTTAATGTTGCTTGGTATAGCACCTATTAAATATATTTTTCTCAGAGTGACAGAGCTTTATCAATAACTAAAATTTCATTTATTTCCAAGCAAAAGTTGATCAAATGTTTTATGTTATAATATACATATATATTTTTCCGTTTCTTTTTCTTCTTTGATTCAAAAATGTAGGGTTAGAGTCCGTGGGATTATGCATTATTATTAGACACAACAAACACGCTAATCAAAAATGCTAAATAAAAAATATGTGCTGTTGGAATGCAACTTATGATCAATTTACATATGTTTTTGTTTTTTCATGTTAGCACTTTAAACATAGATTAAAGGAAAGTCATTTTTTCACTTACCTTATAGATTAACTACTATTTAAACTACAGGAAGTGATGTACTAACTGTTTGAAAAAGTTTGGCAGGTGCCAAACGAAAGCGCTTATTTTATTGTGTGTATTTTCTAAGTTCTATTATTAAAACTTCGTTGGTCAAGTTCGTGGTTCGTGGATTTTTTGGGAAAGTTGTTGCTGCTCTTATTGTCTTGGTTTGTTTTTTGAGACGCGGACATGGCTGAGACGGAGACTGCATCAGCACAGGATAGTATTCTTGTTAATTTAACGGAACTAATTGAGAGACTAACAGGGAGAATTGACCGTTTGGAACAGCTTGGTTTATCACAGGACTCTAACCTTTCTCTTCATGCTAACCCATTTGTGGATATAAATGGAACTGTTTCAGGTGAATTGGACAGAAGACGTTTTTCTTCAGGGAGTCATTTGGAAGCTATAGAAGGAGAACTACCATCGACTTCAAGAGAGCCTAATACTACAAGGAACAATGAAATATCCTCATGGTTAAGTAACAACTATGGTTTTACACCGATAACAAGTACTGTCACAGGTACGCTAAAAACATTTAATGATAAACTAGCTGAATTGGATTACATTCTTTTAAAAGTAAAGAAACTGCAGATGGATAATAATTACTTTCAAGAGTGTTTAAAAAGGAAGATTGTTCCAAAGGGCTTGCGTGTGTGGAGGTTTCCTACAGGACTTGTAGCTAATTCAATGTTACATATGGACTTAATCAAACTATTTGATAAATTTGGGTTTGATTATATGAATTTGGTTATCAATGACAATAAAAAGACTATAACTTTACGGTCAAAAAAGGCAGAAGAATTGAACAAGTTAGTGCAAAATGATTCTGCCTTTTCTGGCAATGACTATGATTACCAGCGTATCTTTAAATCTATTGATGAGAAAATGAAATTAATAAAAGACAGAAAGTTAAAAAAACTAGACCGAGATCTTAATTCTTATGGTCAAGGTATGGCATATACCCCACCCCCAATTTCACAACAATGGGGATCTAAAACATCGGTTTATGACAATGGAAGTGTTAACAATGGTAATTTGTCTACAGTAGGAGAAGAAATTGCTTCAGAAGACAATCCTTTTTTAGAACTAGACCAATTTCCACCATTAAGGTGATCCGAGAGATTAATACAACATCAGCAGTCATTCCAACCGCATGTTCAGACAAGGAATTGGGGACCACAAAATCAAACCCAATATCGGGGAACTTCCATCAGAGGAAGAAACAAACAATACAGGGGCCAATGGAGGGGTTGTTAGTAAATGAAAATATTTCAAAGAGGCCTATTAAATATATAAATGCTACTGGAGACTTTACTGTTTACAATTATTCTGATTTTAATTTTGACGACTGTATTTGTGATTTATTTTCACATGGTGAAACCTTTGTTCCCAGTAAAAGGATGAATGTAGTACATTCTATTATTGATTTAAAAGTATTTGTGAGAAAGTTAAATTTAGGTTTACTTTTTCAAAATACTGAAGAGGTAACAAAACCATTATATGTCTCAAGTTCCTTTAATCCACCTTTGCATCCTACATTGGAACTTTTTGAAAAACTATGTGAGTTGTATTTTCCCAACCTGGACATATTTGGTTTGAGGAACAAAACATACAGCTTGACACAAAATGAATCGAACACATTGAACTTGATTATGAATACAGGAAACATTAGATTTATAAAGCCCGATAAGGGTGGTGGCATGACTATATTTAACATTTATGATTATAACAAGGCATTAGAAAATATTTTAACTAGTAATACATATTCACAGAGCTCTATAAATGAGCTGAATGGAGCATATAAACGTATTAGAGGAATTATTTATGACCTTTTTATTGAAGGTAGTATAGATATTGGTGAATTCAACTAAATGAATGTGTCCTATCCAAGGACACCTATTATGTTTGGTGTTCCTAAAATTCATAAGTATTTACTACAACCTCCATTTAGGCCAATAGTAGATGCACGGGGGTCCATAACTTACCCAATAGCAAAATTCATCAACAACAATTTAAAAACTTTTATATTAGGTGAAAAATACATGTTAAAAGATTCATGGGACTTTCTGTCCATCATAGGGTCTATTGACTATAATGAAAAGGATATTTTGGTAACAATTGATGTTAAGGATTTGTATTCTGTTATACCTCATGAAGTTGGCATGGAGTGGTTTAATCTATTTTTATATGAAAAGGGTTTAAGCCAAGGAAAAATAAATTTATTTGATCAATTATTAGATATTTGCTTAAGAAATAACTTCATAATTTTTAATAAAAATATTTACTTACAAACTGAAGGGGTAGCAATGGGGTCTCCATGTGGGGGCCTGTATGCTAATACAGTGATGCACATATGGGAGAAGAAATATGTGTTTACAACAGAATATTTTAAACACTGTAAGACGTATTTACGCTTTTTAGATGACCTATTTATTTTGTGGAGTGGAAATATTGAAATATTAAATGAATTCTTGGTGTATATAAATTCAACAACAACATTTTTAAAATTTACAGCAGTAATAAACTCAAATACTATAGCATATTTGGATGTGTTATTAGAAAAAGACAATACAAAGAAAGTATTTACATCTAAAATACATCAAAAAGAAACTTATAGTAATAGTCTATTACATTTTAATAGCTGCCATCCTTTTTCACAAAAAAGAGCAGTGTTAAAAGGCCAATTTGTGAGGGCCTCTAGAATGGTTAGCAACAGAGAAGATTTTATAAAAGAATGTTTGAACTTGAGTGAAATGTTTAGAAATAGAGGCTACCTGGATAAATTGATAAGTAACATTATGCATGAAGTGATAGCTAAACGGGACAATTTAGATTACATTCCATTAATTTTAAAGAGAACCATAACAGTAGCTAATGAATTATTGATGGAAAATAGAAGGGAAGTACAAGACAGAAATAGTGAGGTTATAATTACCAACAATATTGATAAAACAATTACTGTCAAAGATACTAAAAGTTTTGCTAAAAGTTTTATTACAACTTTTAATTCGGATAGTGAGGCAATAAATAGTATTATAAAGAAAAATTGGTTGCTTATCCAAGCATATAGAACATTACATGGTTATTTTGATACAATTCCACCAACAGTATACAAAAAAGGAATGAATTTGAAAAATTGTTTAGAACAAAAACCAAATAGAGGTTTTGGTAGAACATATAGATGTGCCAGGTGTAAATACTGTTCTTTTGTGTTTGAAACGAATGAAGTTTTGATTAACGGTATTAAGGTTCACTTGAAAGAAAAGGCTTGTTGTGATAGTGAAAAGGTGGTTTATTGTGCTCTATGTTGTAACTGTACCACGTTTTACATTGGTAAAATGGAAAGGAAATTTAAAGAACAAATAGGAGAGCCTATCAAGGCTGTACGTGATCATAATGATTTAAATGCCCTAGCAAAACATATTAGTATAGAAACTTCTCATAAGTTTAAATTTGTTGTTCTTGATGTTCAAAAAGTGGACAGTAGAGGTGGAGCATGGCAATTAAAACTTGAAAAATTAGAATGGCAACTTAAACTGAATGCACACAACTGGCTAGGTTTGAATAACTTAGTATCAAGTCGCAAGTATACTTAAGATAAAATCTCTTATGCGATAGTACTAATAGAGTCAATATTGCTGTTAATATCAGATTAAAATACTGAAAATTTAACAATATTCTTTTTATAGTAAATTATATATATATAAATACATTTTTATATAGTTTATTATATATATATATATATATATATATATATATATATATATATATATATATATATACACATTTTTATATACATGCATTTTAAGTCATTTTAATATTTATTCAGCATAAGGTCTTATGTTAATTTTATATAACATAAAAACGAACTACTATGAAACATGAATTCTTAAATGAAATTGTTTTAACATTTTTAAAACACTTAATTGCACTTGTAATTATAATCAATCGATTATTTATTAAAACATATGTGCATCACTTTGACTAATTTTTATATATTTTTTTTATATTACTTTCACAATTCATCATTTATTATGTTTTTTTAAAATACACTACGAGGGTAATTATATACTTTTTCAATGGCCGGATTAATAGATGACTTTTGGTCTGGTTACAAACACAACACTGCTATTATAACGAAAATTTTATATACATATTAATTTTAGCAGAGTATTTTTATATAATGATATTTAATTGTTAATTATGGGTTAAAAATCAAAAATGTATTTTTGCATTGTTGTGTTTAGGGTAGAAATATTATTATTATGAATTTCCAACAACTGATGTAGATACTTGTGTTGATTTAACTATAATAACTGATAAAATAGAAGGTTAACGTTTTTATTAACTGCAAAAAGTTGATCAAATGTTTTGTGTTATAATATATATATATTTTCCGTTTCTTTTTCTTCTTTGATTCAAAAGTGTAGGGTTAGAGTCCGTGGGATTATGCATTATTATTAGACACAACAAATACGCTAATCGAAAATGCTAAATAAAAAATATGTGCTGTTGGAATGCAACTTATGATCAATTTACGTATGTTTTTGTTTTTTCATGTTAGCACTTTAAACATAGATTAAAGGGAACTCATTTTTTCACTTACATCACGATTAACTACTATTTAAACTACAGGAAGTGATGTACTAACTGTTTGAAAAAGTTTGGCAGGCGCCAAACGAAAGCGCTTATTTTATTGTGTGTATTTTCTAAGTTCTATTATTAAAACTTCATTGGTCAGGTTCGTGGATTTTTTTGGAAAGTTGTTGCTGCTCTTATTGTCTTGGCTAGTGTGAAATATGCAGCAATGTGGACCTGACTGTATATATCTTTGTATTTAGCATTGCAGAATGCATGACTAAGAATTACCTGTGATTTATGCATGCCATATAGCCTTATAACATAATGTGATCTATTTTTCAAAGGAGGACGATGTAGATCAGAGTACAAGTGATGTGTACGCTGTATCTTTAAGAAGCACATCAAGGCTATATGTGCAGGTATAAATTCTAGACACATGGAATCCTTAGTGCCATTTTGAAAGAGCAGCTAGAGAGAGAGCATGCAAGATCACAGTTGTTAATTTGTATATAAGTTACTTAAGTTAAAGTCAGTAATCTGCTATAATGATGTGTTTGTTTAAAATAAGGCTGCTCGAATAGAACCCACCAAGACTCTTCTATTGTGTCCTATATAGACAGTGACATTACCCTTGCTGTACTGTAGTTTAAGGCTGTTTGTTAAGATTATTTGAAAAATAATTAAAACCAGTGCTTTAAACTACTTCTCACTACCACTGTTAAACAAAAATTATCATGCTTTACATAAAGTTGTGTTCAAAAATAAATATTATGTTGTGTTTTCTTTTATCCTTGTCATTGGAGTGCAATTCACAGTGCAGACCCCCTCTATGAATGATGTGAAAAAGCATCAGGAAAACTACTTTCAGGAAATGTGGAGAGCCCATGCTTATTACAGCAAATACATCATTTCATTCTTGATAAAGCATCACTCATTTGTCTGGAGAGTGCAATGCTAGTAATCCCAGCCTATATGGGTCTATTTCGTTTGAAGTAATGGGAGAGGGGTACAAAAGCCAAGCACAGAGGGCACAAAAATGTATTGACAAATGGTCTTTCAAATGACCAAGGAACAAAACTGAGATTGAGTTGCACTTTGAAATAAAGCCATTTGAATGTTATTATCTTTTCAGTATCTTGTATCTCTTACTGTGTGAAAGGTCAGTATTCCATCTGTCAGTGCAAGACGAAAGTGTGGAAAGTGCCTGTTTTTATGACAACTGAATGCCAAAGTTAGCACTACAAGTAAAAGAAAGACATGTTAGTAAACATCAACACTTCAATGTACAACCGAATGAACAAAATATATGTAATATCAAATATTAATGGGCTTCATTATTTACAGGTTAGCATCAAAGAAGTACACAGTGCACAAATTTAAAGCAGTTAACCGCATGAACAGTGGCAAAACATCTTTAAACCCAACCACTTAGTGTTTAAATCTGATATCAATATCTATCTATATATATATATATATATATATATATATATATATATATATGGATCTACCTGACTACACCGACAGTTCAGAAGAGCGAAAACGACTTCACCGACGCCAGAAGATTGGCAAGTCAGAAGACCGACGGAGGAAAACACTGACGCTGAGAACACTAAGATGGGGAAAGGATGTGAAAGTATGCGGTAGTGACGGATGTTAGGGTGCGAGTAAGGTAAGTGTGCGATGTTGACAGTCTGTAGGGATAGGGGTGGGATAAGTGAGCTAGGGTTAGGGCGCGGGTTAGGTAAGGGTGTGAGTAAGGTAAGTGTGCGATGTTGGCGGTCTGTAGGGATAGGGGTGGGATAAGTGAGTTAGGGTTAGGGCGCGGGTTAGGTAAGGGTGCAGTAGTGATATTTTTTGGGTTAGGGGCGGGTTAAGTGAGTTAGTGTTAGGGCGCGGGTTAGGTGAGTGTGCGATAGTGACGGACCTTAGGGTTAGGGTTTTGGTTAGGGTTGTAGATAGTTGTGTATGTAAGGGTTAGTGTTGGTTTGTAAGGATTGTGGTGTGCTTGTGTTGTGTGAGTGGTTTTTGGACAGGGGATTTGTTTTGTTTGTTGATTGTTGTTGTTATGATGTGTCGAGTGTATGAGGTGTCGTGTTTGTGAACTGTTGATTATGTGGTGTCGTTTTCGCTCTTCTGAACTGTCAATGTAGTCAGGTAGATCCATATATATATATATATATATATATATATATATATATATATATATATATATATATATATATATATATACACACACACACTCATACGCACATGCACACGAACACACACATTTTTACAAGCAGTGTTGGCGCTGAGAACCTGCATATATTTTGCGTAACATTTAATGTTGCTTGATATAGCACCTATTAAATATATTTTTCACAGAGTGACAGAGCTTTATCAATAACTAAAATTTCATTTATTTCCAAGCATTCAGCTTCTTTAAGAAAAACAAAACATTTCTTATTGCATTTCTAAGATCTTTTCCTTAGTACAGATAATTCAACATGTTATTAGACAGTGTCTAAACAAGGCAGTCTGTTTTGCTTTTATCTCCCTTCTCATTCATTTCAACTCTTCTTACTGAGAAGCTAAGTAATGGTTTTCTTAATATAGCTTTTTCGTGTTTTCATATGGCAGATACTCATTGGCGGTTTAATGTAGTGTTTTATAACAAAATAGCAGTATCTACTTCCACAACATCATATGTCAAAACTTAATGAAATGAAACATATTTTGCATCCTGCAAATTAAAGCAGGATAGATCATGTCTTGGAAGGACATAGCAATTATGTGACTTCTACTACTCAAGAGTCAATTCAGCAGATAAATAGAAATGAGGATGTTGACTAAGAGGTTGATAAATGACTAATGGCAGAAATGACAGTACCTTAAAACATCATAGCGTAGACAGAAATGGGGGGGGGGGCATGAGGTTTAGGAGTGCAAAGTGTGACTGAGAAAGTGAGTCAAATACATATACATACTCAACAACCAGAGTAAACTAAGGATGAACATAATCTGTATTTCAGAACTCCAGAAATTAAGAAACTTAAAAAATAAAAGGGTGCATCAATGTTTTTATTCTATATGTGGAGAGAATGAAAGGAGATTTGAAACACAGACAGCAAATTTCCAGTGAAGCTATAAATAATTATTACACAGTCATGTACCCATCTGACTAACACAAGCTCTTTCACCATGGTAGTATTTAAGTAGAGGATCAGAGTGACCTAGTCTAAGTTTAGCAATCACCCATGGTAACAGCAAACTTGGCCTCATTAAGTGGAATATAAAGACAGAGGTAAAACCTTAGCAAGATAATTCAGGTTGGAAAATTTAAGGGAAAATATTGTAGATGAGCTATGCTAATTCAGGTTACAAGATTTTAAGGAAAAAAGCTGTAGTCCAAGTTTTAGTTTGCATGCATGCAGAACTAGACATCACTAATGCTACTAACTTTTTGTGAAAGAACTAGACTCGTTTTGTATTGTTATGTTCCACTTTATTAAACAGACAAAACACTTTGACGACCTTTATTAAGTCAAGCATATAAAACAGTTGCATCATAACATTATTATTCATAACTTTGTTTTCTTTGCATATCATCAAAACACACTTTACCATCCATCAGGGCAGCATAGCACCACTCACCCTTTCTGAATAAGCAGTGTCCTCCATCCGCTCACTATTCTTACACATCAAGCAGCATCTAACCACTCACCCTCATCCCAAATCCTCGCTTCCATCCAAACCACCAGGTGCAAGCAGCATCCAACCACTCACTTTCACCACTCCAGGCTTACTTACTCCAAAATGCATACCAGAGGGAGAACAGAAGTGGGACAAGCCTGCCCCTTTTCTCCACCCACCAGCCTGACCCAGGCTGTTGCCTCTCACTAACAACAACCTTTAACAAACTCCACCAAAAACCATCCCAAATTCAAATTAAACAAATCAAAACCAAAATCACTGGGCAGCACATTCCTGAACCACATAGGATCCCAATCTGCAAACTCTTTATGCTGTATGGTCTGTACTCCCATCACCCAACTGCCTCGCCAACTTAAAATATACAAGCTACCATGCTCTTTCCACTGCTGAGGACTTCTTAGCATTCCTCCAAGACAAATGAGGTATAATCTCTGACCACACTAAGCAAACATGTGGGTACAACCTCCTTAACACAAGCAGATCCTCCCTTATCTGGTAAACCAATTGCTGCTTTGGTGTTAGACCCAAATTATTACCTGCCAAGTGCACCAATAATACTTGAGGAAGCCCCACCTGAGCTTGTATCACTGTAAATACCTGCAATAGTTGATTCCACTTGAACCCTCTAATGCCATGCCAAATGACTCTCCAACCAAACCTGAGCAATCCCAACTTAGAACTGTTACTTCTAACAGCAACTCTCCTTGCTGACCAAGGCACTTACAAATGACCTGTGATAAGAATCATTTTGTCTAAAAAAAAAAAAACATAATTAATATTAGAAATACAAACACCATCCCATGTCTAATATAAGTCAAAAAGGCATTAGAAGGCCATCTCTCCGCTCTCTTAATTACCTCAATCGAGCTACCCACTCTTGCTAAATTTGAAGCTCTACCCATCCCAAAAGAATGAGTATAAAATCTTTCTCCCTCAAATACCATACAATGGAATGCCTTTCTCATCCCCGAAATCAACTGCCCCTCTGTTATCGCCTTACTCTCCTTTACAACAGAAAACCAAATCCTGCGAGCTCCCCTTATGTGATGTTAGCAATCTCTTCGCCCACTACAAAGGACACATTTGTTCCAACCTGTTCTTCAATAATAATGCTAAAACCACAACGTGTTCGAAAGGAGAACAGCACTGACAAATCCATTTGTATAAGGCAACTCCATTGCAACTTTTATTAAAACAATAAAACTTTAAAAATCATAAACGCTTAACTTAATCACTGGGTTTTAATTTCTCAGCATGTGGTTTTTGCATTGTTGGTGTAGTTATTGGTGGGCACTTAGAGCTCTTCTTTGTGTTTGCTGTCCTTCACTAAAACTATTTGCATGCCCTTGCCAACTTGATCTGTCTTAGATGTCCTTAACCTAATGTAAACTGCTCAGGCAGTAACATAACGTCCTTCCAAACGAATGACCCCAACAACTCTGAAACCCTAAAGGCCCAAAATTACATCCACACACTCATCACCCACATAACATAATCTGTCTATTCCCTGCTTTCCCTAGTTAAACCCCACAACTTCTTCTTCTTGCTTTTCCCTGTTAGGGGTCGCCACAGCAGATCACCTGTCTGCTCATGATTGGCAGTGGAGTTTTACAGTGTCAGTTTGCCAGCCCAGCACCCAACCTTCCACAGAAGGCACGCACATGAACACACTCACACCTAGGGCCAATTTAGAGTGTCTAATCCACCTACAGCATGTCTTTGGGATGTGGGAGGAAACGGCAGAACCCGGAGGAAACCCACGTGACCACAGGGAGGACATGCAGACTCCGCACAGAAGGCACCCCAGCCGAGGATCGAACCAGCAAACCTCTTGCTGTGAGGCAGCAACACTAACCACTGCACCACCGTGGCCGCCCAGTTAAACTCCACAACAAAACCTTTAAAACCTGCCTTGTAACTGGCCAGTGCTTATCCTTGTTCCAGCCTTACTCCCTACCCCATCCCTTCAACACCTGCCCCACCATGCAGGATTAAGTAAAATCCGGGAACCTCGCCACACAAGCAAATACACTGATTGCCAACAAGTCCACCTTAACCAGTTCTACTACCTTACCCTGTGACCTAGCCCAAGCTAAATATCACAACAACAGCTCTTCCGACCAAACACCTTCCTCTTCCGGTAAATGCAAACTAGATCTATCAAAATCACACAATGCCCTACTGTAAGCCTTCTTGGTGGACACAGCCCAGGACAGTTCCACCAACCTCATGATCACTGCAAGCCAATTCCCACACCTCATCTGGCATTGGCACTGGCTCCACTGCTGCCATCAGGGCCGACTGCAGGAACCTGGAAAACTGAAAGCGAGACAAGCTGTCAGCAATCCCATTCATAACAAACACTACATGCACACCTGTGAAGGAAAAATTAATCAACAAACTCTGTGAAACTATCTTATGCAAAACCAGCAATAAGCACTCAGACTTAACCGTCTTAACCTGTAAAACCTGCACCACTGCAATGCTGTCAGCATTACAAACTACACTTCTGCCACTCAACTATTCCTGCCACACCACAGATACCACCCAAATTGGCATTAACTCTAAGAAAGCAACATCCCACTTTCACTCCTGACACTTACGTGGCCATGGCAGCACAAACCACTCACCTGTAAAAAATGCCCCTATGTCAATGACCACTGCCACATCAGTGAAAAACTGTAAGTCCCATTGCCCTACCCACTCCAACTGATAAAAGGTGATGCCATTAAATGGTTCTAAAAACTGCAACCACAAAGTTAAATCTTCATGAGTGAATTTGGCAATTTTCACCCAATGATGCTTATTTTTCCCCCTTCAACAGAAAGGCTACAGACCCACCAAAATGCATCCCAGATGAACAGCCCAACAGGCAAAATTCAGGAGTCCTAAAACTTCCATAACATCTGTCACCCACACCTTGTCCCTAGCCCTCATTCAATCTATATTCCCTTTTAATCTGATTACGTTCTTCCCTAGCAAACAAAACAATCCACGTTCCACATCCAACATCAATCCCAGAAAATCTAATGCCTTCGCCAGACCCTCCAGTTTCTGGGTGGCCAACAGGACCCCTAGTTCCTTACACATTTCCAAAAACTCACTCATAGCTACCACAGCTCCCACCTTCCAACAGAAAGTCATCCAAGTAATGCATCACCCTCTAAGTAGCCACCTGCTGCCAGATCCAATGTAGAGTGGTTTTAAACTTTTCAAAACTTGAACAGGCTACCGAACAACATGGCCTTGTCAAAGTTAAACCTACGTCCCACTACCATGCCTAACAATGGCCAATCCTCCTCTTGAACTGGCAAGAGATGAAACGTGGACTCAATGTCCAAATTAACCAACCATGGATCTTTAAACCCTCTAATGACACATACAGTGTCATCCAATGACACATAACTCACCTTAGCCTCCTCCACCGAAATTAAGTTATTGACAGAATTCCCGTCTGGGTAAGTTAAATGGTAAATCAGCCAAAATTCCCCTGGCTTCTTTTTAGGTACCAACCCCAACTGCAAAACCTTAAAACTGGTAAATGGGGGGGGGGGTTATCAAGCAGGCTCAATAACCAGCTTGCCTGTTGGTCCTTTTCCACTAAAGGCTCCAAAATATCATCCCTCTCCCGCACAGATCTCAAATTTTTTCTAACTGTTCCATCACTCACCAACTTAGACTTAATAGAAAAATACCCTCAAAAAACCTTCAATCAATTCCAGAGCCACAGGTGCGTGTGGGTACTGCTGAAGCATGTCTTGCAAGACACGCACCTTAATATGAGTATGTGTCCCCAAATTATCCTCCTGCCCCTCGAAAAGGCCCCCGTCTGGCCGCAAAATGTACCCCTACCACACACTCCTTGTAACCCCTGAGATGGTCCCAGTAACTCACTCTACCCAGAAAAGAATGATGCTTGCCCGGCCAAATTACCCTCACACCTACCACACTGTACCATTGGGTGGACACTGCACACTTTGAGCAAGCATGCAAGAATCTGCATGCTGCCCATGAACATCTTCCTGCATTGAATGCCCAACGTACTCCAACACTTCTTTCCCCTGTCTTTTTCCCTTTGCCAGCCACACTGAAGCTATCCATCATTGTGACCAGCCATATGTCATGGTGTCTCACCTCCCAACTCATGGACCGATCGACTGTTTTCGTCTTGTGAAGTCTCTAATCATACTACAGCCAAGCATTGCCGGCCCATAGTCGTTGTGCCTCCAGTATTGCCAAAAAATAAGCCAAGAGCAGAAGGGCCAATGCACTATACTACTCAACCCATACTGACTTATGGTAAACAAATCCCAACACCCAATTCTCCTACATTCTCGGCCACATTTTTCCTGCCGTCTGTGACCCAGGGCCACTAAGGCTGTCAAAAGTTCTTTACCATTTGCTGTCTCAGCTTCCAACAAATGTTGAATTCCATCTATGTCAATTACCTCAAAGATGTCACCATACTCTCCTTTCCAAATCTCTTCCTTTACTGAAGAGGGTATGTGAGGATTCAAGACAACTGCCACACTCCCTTACTCCAGTGTCTGCATAGCCAACCAATCACCTGGTTGCATACCAAAATCTGACTCCACCTCCTCCCAGCAAGGAACGGCCTCTTCCCCTAGCGACAATCTACCAACTATGTCTGGACTATCCAAACCAGAACTCTGCTCCCAAAAACCCTGTCCTTCTCTCACTAAACTCTGCAGGCCCCCAGAGCCACTCACAGGACCTTCTGTTGATGGATTTGAGCTGCTACCCCCTCTGTCATCACTCTATTGCTCCCTTGCCCTCAACCCACAAAGCCTACTAGCCCATCCACCCCCTAGCATTAACTGTAGAAGCATTACCTGTAGGACCAGTAAGTGCTGAGTCCACTGTCGAAACCTCTGTTGCCACCACCTCGCTGGACTGCGACTGATGTGTTCATTTGTCTCTGACTGCCTGCTTGCCCCATGATGGTTGCTGTCTCTTATGGGTGGTTTGGCCGTATGCTCCTGCCACTGTAGTCTTCCTGATTGGCATATTTTAAAGAAGCTCCTTCGCCTGAGCCATGATGTCTGCCTACGTCTGCCGCAGTGTCTGGACATCAGCCATGTCATCCATTGAGGCACTGACACCTGCAATGAGACAAAATCAATGTAAGCAATAAACAAAATAAAAAAAAACAATGCCCCTGACAGCCAATGCTAGTCATATTCATAGATTTATAGATTATTAGTCAGCTAACTGGCCTTGTAGGACATGTTAAACCTAAACAATTATTCCCATGAGAATCGAGTTCAAATATACATCCATTTACCATAAGTTGTGATTTTCTGGCAAATTAGTGGTAACTCAATAAAGATTGAGGTTACAAAATAAAACAGACATTTGAGTTTCACCCCCCCAAAAAAAATTCTTGTTAACACAAAACTCATTAGTCTGTCTTTCTTAAGAGCACTATTTTTTATTTGCCCCTATTGTAAGTCTTTCCCAATTTTCTTCACGTCTTTGTCCAAATATCATGCTCTAAGAGAGTGAGAAGGTCACAAAGAAACAAACTTTCACACTGCACTTACCATGTGGCTTGAGAAGCCCACTGCACATGAGTGGAACCAGCTGGCACACATGAGCTGCTCGAAGGCCCAGGAATCATGATGGCAACCTCAAAGGCCCTGGAAACATCCACCCTCCCCTATACACTAATCAAAGCAATACCTGCAATCCTCCCCAACACAGCAGCCCAACATTCCACATGCTGGCATGGAAATTCCACATCCCAACCAGAAAGGACCATGAAGCAAATAGCTGGGGTGAGAAAACAAGTCCTATCACACCATCTGCCAACCTACATGCAGTTTCAGCACATTTTTGACCAAAGAAAAACTTTACAGCAGCATAAAGTCCAGCATTCACCCCATAACATAGATGGACAGTAGGTGTCAAACTTATTATTACAGCTAATTCCAAACTTGAGTTCAACAGGCAGGCTCATGTATTCTTCATCGCAATACCTGCCCACCTAACGAACCTCATAGCCCAAAGCAGCGTAAAGGGCTTTATTCACCCCGAATACGCTTGTCTCTTTCAGCATAACTCAGTTACCAAAGTATTTAAAAAAACAAATATCAATCCACAACCATTGCCTAGCGTAATATTAAATTTCCAGACTCAACAAAATGAACCCCTACTTCTTGGAAACCCAATTAAAGTAGAATGAAACACTTAAAAGTTGTCAAGTACTTTAATATGTGGTCAGACCTCAGATGGCCAATCTACTCAAAAGCAACCTCTGCACCAAACAAAACAAGACACAAATGGCAGGTGCCACCAAAAACAACAGAACATCAACTACAGAGTAAGTATCGGTTAGAGGCCTCCCCTCCCTCTCCCTCAGTTCCCGACAACCCCCCAAACCCTTCCCCCTACCCCCTACCCCCTTTGGTAAGAAAAAAACCCAAAAAAACTCACAGCTGCTAAGCAGGATCCCCACCATTATCCCAAGGCCTACCTGCACCAAAATATCTACAAAGCCATCAGTACGTGATGCCTGTTGTAACAAGATCACACTAAAATGTGCTCCCTAACCGACTCCCAGTACTCATAACTACCCTAAGTCCCTCCCCATACTTTCACTTCTTCCCTCCAGAAATGAACCTTTCCTTGCCCTACCTACATCTATACAGCTTGCCTTGCTGCCTAACCCTTCCAACCACAGTCTGCCTTTACCTACTCATCCACCCCCACAAAAGATGTCCCATGACAAATTTATCAGCTCCAAACATCATTTGTCAGCAGACAGAATGGATAGATAGAATAATTTATGCTAAACAGTAATAGGTTTCTTACTAACAAGTACCTAGTAAGAATATAAGAATTTTAAAGCACTTCAAAAAAACAACATATTCAGTTCCATTGTCTGAAAGGACAAAAGAATAAAACAGTAAATGCAATCTGGCAAAAATTTTCTTCCAAATAAACTTCTTGTGCTGTACTTAAGAATAACTAACTATTAATGTTACATAGGTAGTAAAATGCCCAACCAACTTAGCAAAGTAAAAAAACATTAAAATAAAGAGCACCAAATTACAATAAAACAGTACGATGAACAAGTTCACCTTGAGGGGTATGCTTCTTCAGATTTAAGTATTGTCGACATCATTTTTTAAATGTCTATTTGCAAACTATGAAGAATATGGCAGGGGCATTTAATGTCCATTCCCGTGTGCTTTCCCTTGTTAGGAAAATTTCAGGTGAGTGTAGATTTCACATTAACTAAATGAGGTTGGAGTCACCACACTCTCAGTGAGGGGAGGTTACTCACATTTCTCCTTCTACTTTGTCCCCAGATGCAATGGAGTGTATAGTCTCCAGCACAGGCAACAAGTCAGGATGCCATGAACAGATCATTAGTGCAGCCCATAAAATCATATACTTAAGAACCATTTCTCAATAGGGCATAATATAGGAAGATCTGATAGTGCACAAGGAAGAGAAGGATTTAGAGTGTGAACCTTTGTGCAAGACTGTCAAAGCCAGATAAGTAAAGTAGCCAGGTGGGGTAAAATAGCTACTATTATGCTCTTTTGCAAACTGTCCTAACAAGTAATGTCTTGCTTGTATATACAAAGAATTGTAGGAATGCATGAGCTCAACAGAAAGCTGAAATGCATTATTCTTAAGGATTCAAGAGCTGAGTCCAAAGACTGTCTCTCTTTATTTCTAATTCCCAGAAAAATAGAATAAAAAAACAGAATGTTAAATTAGCATGATAAGAAATAAGCTGCTAGGAGCAGTATTCACTTCATATGTGACATCTTTCATCACTTGACAGTGTATGCAGAGAGAGAACAGGCTACAGTCTACACATTTTCTGAGTTATTCGTCAGCATTCACTGTGACTCAGAGGTGGAGGGAGTTTAACTCAAACAGAAGGTCCTTAGATAATGGAGACAGGTGGAGACGGATCTAGAAAAGTAGCAGCTTGGGAGGTTGAAAGGCCTATTTAGAATGACAGACATTTGCTTAATGTGAAAATGTTAAATTTGTTAGATAGCATTGTTAATTATAATTTACAGTAAGAATTGCATATATATGTATAATTCTTCAGATTTATTATTGGAATATAATAAGAAGAAATCATTTAAAACCAAACTGTATATATATATATATATATATATATATATATATATATATATATATATATATATATATATATATATAGAGGGAGAGAGAGAGAGACAGACTATGTTAATCAGTGCAGTCAGGCTGATTGTAGATAATGTATACTTCAGTACAACTGACAAAATTATCAAATACTTATGTTCAGATGTACCACGACAGTAGTTGGCTCTTGTTGTCCTCTGTCGTGATAGGAAAAACAATATTTCTTTTCATAATTCAAAGCATTTCATGTCTAGACAATAAACGAATGAAAACAATGTTGAGGCCCAGGACACCCTTCAGTAGTGGGGAAAGTAATGTTTTGTTGTGCTCTGTGTAATTAGTGAAGGATAATTACTGAATGATCATTTCTGTCTCTGAGTTTAAATTCTGAGCTGACTGGACCAACAGTCAGGGGCATCTCAGAGGATAAAGTGCATACTGGTTTGGGGAATGTAACAGATTACTGAGACTGACAAATATGCATTTTCAGATTTTTGTAGAGACATAATATATTCATGTTATAATATAAACAGTAACAATTTACTGAAAAGAGTCAGCATTTTCAGCCAGCGAATCTGTGAGATGTGTACACAACCATTTACAGAAATTACTTTAAGATAAATAGTATGTTTTGGTTGAAAAAAAAAACAGGGCAGCAGTTTAAAATGTAACACCATTCACTTACTAAAATTATTTCATGATCTCATTAAATCAAAAATTCTGAATAAATAGTTTTGAATCTATTCATTGATTATTACAGGTGGGACAAATGCAGGATATGGCTGTTCTAAGGCAAACATTTTTCTTAGGATCATAGGAGATTACTAGGCTATCAACCCAGAGTTCATTTTAAGCCTAGCCATTTCATCCCAATGTAATGCCATAGAAATGTTAGTTAATACCCAAGATTCCATTTAGGAATGACTGCCCATGCCAAGGAGGGTTGTGGGTGTTATTCCTGGTAAGACTTTATGGTGCCCCATCCACTCGTCCAGGTTAATTTTGAACAGTGTTATAGAGGTAGTCTGTTTCACATGAATAGGTAGCCTATTTCAAAGATATGGCAGTTGCTGGGAGATAAATCTGTCCCTCCAGCATGTCCTTTTTAAGTTGCAGGCCATATTTAGTTCCCAGGAATGGGTGGCCCTAATCCCGTTTGATTTACAGATATGCAGCAAGTTTATTAGATTTGTGTCTGAGATTGCTCTGTAAGCCAGGCATAAGTCTCCGCTAAGAAGTCTATATAATACAGAGTAAAATGACAGGGAATTCAGTCAGTCTGTGTACGGCACATATTGGAGTCCCTTGATCTTCTTTGTTAGAAACCTCTGAGGTCTCTCCAATTGCTGCAGGTGCTTTGTACGGTACATGCTGAACAGGGTGTTATACTAAATTATAGGCCGGATAAGTGCCAAGTGTAGCAGGGTTATAACCTCTTTTGCTTTCAAGTGATGCCTGTAATAATCAAGTGTGCTATGTAGAAAGCCTTCCTTACTACAGTAGACACATGGTGGTCAAAGTTAAAGTCATGGTCAACTTGTGAGCCCAAGTTCCTTACCGCTTTGTGGGTACTTAGGTAATTTTGTTGATTTGCTAGTGTGAAGGGACATTATTTTTGCCAAAGGGAATGATGATGCATTTCTTTGCCTTCAGTTTGAGAGCATGACTAAGACACTAGCCATTGGTCTGTGTAAGACCAGCCTGGAATATACTGACATCATTTGGGGATTCAGTTAATTGCTCTTCTGAGAAGTATATACCAAACAGTAGGGGGCCCAGCACTGACACTTGTGGCATCCCACACGTAACAGGTCTGCTGGATGATGTGGAGTCACCCACTTTGATAGTGTGCATCTAGTTTTTGAGCCAGTTAGCAATCCATCAAAGAACAAAGGGGTTTACATTCAGTTTGCTAAGTTTATTAGTAATGCCTGAGTGTGGGATTATGTTGAAAGCCTTTGCCAAGTTGAGGTATGCTGTGTGCACAGATTTGCCCTCATGAATGACCCTGGTCACATTTTCAAAAAAAATCCAAAAGATTTAACAGGCAGGATCTGCCTTAGATGAAGCTGAATTGGTAAGATCCAGGGTTTGGAGGTTGCCTATGTCTTTTTTTATGAGGTCCATAATAATACATTCCATGGCTTTACAGATGAGGCTGGTCAGGTTTTTGGATCTGTAATTCATTGGGTCTCTTGCTAGGCCACCTTTGTGGAGGGGAATAACTGTTGCTGTTCTCCATTCTGCAAGAACAAAGCCTATGGTAAGACTATGATTGAAAAGGGTATTTAATTGTGATGCTAGTTCATGTTTTAGCATGTTTAGAAGACAGTCGGTGATATTGTCTGGTCCCATAACGGCTGTTTTTTTTTGCCTTGGACGAGGCTTTGATGACCTGTTCTTCAGAAATGTAGGGTGGGGGGTGGGGGGGTTGGGGCAAGGTATGTGATACATTTACAGGGGATGGGGGGTGAAATTTTCACCAAACCTGTCAGCTAGCAGGTTTGCTATCTCTGTGGGGTCAGAGTATGTGTGATACCATTGGTCACTATTTCTGGGGTCTCACCTTTGTTTTCATGGACAGCAACTTCTTGCATTAATTGTACAAGTTTGTTGATAATGGATGACCACCATGGTGGCGTGTTTTTACCTGGGGCTCTGGCTTTGATTCTTTCTGGTACAGCCAAGTTTATACACTTATGTAAGTGATTGTACAGGGCTTTAGTGTAAGCTTTGGTGTAGTTCCCATTTCCAGCTGGGGGGAGACGCTTGGAATGCTTTTATACCTTTACCTAGGATGGAAAAGTTTGCCATAGTAAAATATTTAGTCTGATTTCACCCTTTGTGAGTTCTCATGTTACTGTCAGCTTGAAGATGACTGATTTATGGTCAGATTTAACTAATGAGGGATCATAAGTTGTGGTAGTGCATCCATTTGACATGTTAGTGAGAATCAGATCTAGTATGTTTGTTCTTCTTGTCAGAGTATGAACAATTTGTTCCAGGGTATTTGAGTTAATAAAATCAAGGAATTTTTGCACTAGCGGGTTAGGGCTAGCATAGATTTCCCAGTTGATGGTGGGATAATTGAAATCTCCCATAACCAGAAATCTTCAGTACTATTTGGATTGTCTCCAGGCTGATCAAGTAGGTTTTCTGTGCATCTTGACTCATGGAGGGGGATCTATAACTGGCTATGACGTGAATGGGGGTCTTATTGGCCGTAACCTGAACTTGAATTTATATCTAATATAGATAGGAACAGCACTCCTTTGGTTCTCACACATTCATTTTGCAGTCCGAAAGTGTCAAAGGCATCATAGCCTTGCAAGGCCAGGGTACTCTTTGAGGCCTTGAACCAGGTTTCTGTGACTGCACAGACTTCTATGTCTTCCAGTGATAGACATGCTTTCAAGGTGTGCAGTTTTTGATTTAAGTTCCTAGAGTTTAGCAATATGACCCTTATTTTATTATGACTGGCAAATTTCATGTTGATAAGTTTGTTTTCGAAACTTTGCCTAAAAAGACAGTGGGGAGGCAAGAGCCTTTGCCAGCAGCCAAAAGCCAAGAGGTGTCAGGTGCAAACTGTCTCTGGCAAAGCAGCAAGGTTTGTCAACCATGGCTTCGCAGACGGACAGGAACTGGATCCCCTTGGAATGACACCAATAACTAAGCCAATTATTGAAATCAATAATTTTTTGTTTATACTGTGACATCATTCTTGGTGAGGGTAGTATGCTGCTCAAGGCTAGGGACATACCTGCCTGTGTCATGTACTCAGAGAACATAATCATGTCTCTCTTCATATAGTCTAGTAAGGTATGTCTCAGATTGTTCACTCCAACATGAACTATGATAGAGTCATAATGGTACTTGTTGTTGAAAGACCTGAGTGCATGTGTGATCTGATGAATCCTGGTACCGGACAGGCAGCTGACTGTAACTTTCTTCTTATCCACCCTGGTGAGTGGGACATCTGTGTTTCAAATTACTGAGCCTCCAATGACTAGAAAATTAGTTTTTTTTTTTGAGTGTTATGCCTTATAGGATTGGTATGTGAGACAGTGGTGTTGCTATGTGTCATGGGTGCTGTGGGAACTGTGATAGTTGTAGCAGTCTTGTGTTTTGGAAGTCCTTGCTGTCTCGGTAGTTTTTTTGAGAGAACCTCTGCATATGTTGATTTTTCTGTTGGATGTGTACTATGTGTATGAGTAGTGGTACTATGCGCATGTGTAGTTGTGGGTGGGTTGAGAACCTCTTCTGTGTTACTATTTTGAGTGTGATGAAGCATGGATTCAAGATTCTTGGTGTGGCTACATGTCTCACACACTGTACTAGGGTGAGTTATTAAAGATTAACTGCTTCTTTTGTTTTAGTAATACAACAGGTTTCAGCTCACTGGCAGTACTGCAGTATTTCTTTGGCGGAGAAAGTACTAAGGATGAGGGCTACACTAATGTGTTACAGCCGTAACTAAGGGAAAAAACTGTTGAACTAATTTGTCCGGATATGGCACGCAATTGTGTGGTAGTGCACAATGCTGTACAATACACAAACAAGGAGAAAACTAGTTAAATGCAAGACTTAAATACCAGAAGTTAAAAACTTGAAAAAAAAAAAAAGTTGAAAAAGGAACAGTGAGAATGCTTATCCCAAACCCTACCCCAACCACCCTTCACAGACAGGCTCCAATTAGCACAATCCTCTCATTAGAGTGCAGAAAGGCCCCTTCCAATCCAAGATGGCCTGGAAAACATGCTCAGATGAAACAGCCACTACAAACAGACCCAGATGCAGCAAACCTGTATCTGGGCTATGCTACAGCTGCTAGTTACCCTAGTTTCAGTAGGAACCAGTAGAAATGTTTAACACAGCAGCAAATAGCAGTGAGACACTAAAAAATTAAAACACCAGAAAATCAGCAAGGAGACTCTAAAGAATGTTTTAAACAGCTAACAAATATGTTATAACAACACTGCTTGACTGGTAAACCAAACAAGCAGAACAGATTGCTTTGCAGCAGTGGAAAACCCCAGAAAATACTTAACAAACAGTTAAAATAGCAAAATGAGCTTAATAAACAGTGAAAACAGCAATAACATCTGATTTAACAGTTACAGTAAGTAGGATAATTGCAGTAAAACAGTGTAGATTATTATACAGTATATAAATACAGTATTAAAATAGGCACACAGCAATAAAAAAGTATAGTAAATAGTTTAAATAAGCAAAAAAAAAAAAAACAGGCAACATGTTTTTTTGGAAGGTCAGAAGCCTCTAGTCGTTATATCTAAGCTCAGAGTTGTGGCTGGTAGCCCACCTCAGTTCAGCTTCGTATAAACAAGCACAAACCTGCTCAAATGCAGGGATTTAATACCAGAAGCTAAAAAACTTGGAAAAAAAACTTTAAAAATGTTCAAAATGACCAGTGAGGATACTTATTCCAAACACTAGACCAAGTACCCTTCAGAGACAGGTTCCAATCAGCACAATCCTCTCACTAGAGTACAGAAAGGCCCCTTTCAATCCAAACTGGCCTGGCAAATGTGCTCAAAACAAGCAGCTATAATTAATCCTAATATATTATTTAGGGTAAGCAGTACTTTCCAAGTGTGTGTGTGCATGTCTGCATTTGTCCGTGTGTGTGTACGTGTATGTGTGCGTGTGTGTGTGTTGTAGAGAATGCCACATTACAAACTTCACTGACAGTGTCAATTAACATTTCTAACGCAGAAGCAAAGATGATCAGGAATTCTTCAGTATTTATGTCATTAGGACTTGAATTTTTAAAACTGGTTAACATCTAAATGAAATATAGTATATATATATATATATATATATATATATATATATATATATATACACACACACACACACACACACACACACACACACACACACATCCTTTGCGAGTATTAAAACCTCAAAACAATACCCCAAACAGCAGGACTGCTCACAGGTGCACACTCAGTTTCACACAGCATTATTTGCAGCCCCCCATGCACCTTTGACCTATTCAGTAATCCCAGTCATATGACTGAGGAGTAAAGTGTACATACCCTTATATCCAAAATCTGAAAACTGCAA
This sequence comes from Protopterus annectens, assembly GCF_019279795.1. Classification (NCBI taxonomy): domain Eukaryota; kingdom Metazoa; phylum Chordata; order Ceratodontiformes; family Protopteridae; genus Protopterus; species Protopterus annectens. The sequence goes on along the minus strand of NC_056736.1, from coordinate 150,459,143 downwards.
ACAAAGACCACTGAAAGGCAAATGACTGAACTCCACACTTTTAATATGATAAAAATAAAAATATATAAAACAAACAGCACACATGAAGTGCGTTTCGTCCAGCTTAGTAGCCAGACTTCATCAGGCAAACCACAGATAAAATTCATGCCTTATATAGTGAATGACGCACCCTCCCTTCTGTTCCATTACAAGTTAATTACTTAATTGATCAACTCAAAGGTCACACCAAACCAACTTTTTTCTTCTTTCATTTTCTTCATCCAGAACCATCCTACCAATTTTATTTATTTAACGTTTGTTAACCGGGAAAGTCCGACTTGGAACGAAGCCAATTTTCAGTGGAGGTCCGGGGAGAAATGCTCTAGATACATGTCTTTTGAACATGGGTGGAAACCGGAGCACTCGGAGGGAACCCACAGGAATGCAGGGAGGACATACAGACTCCCCACAGAAGGCACCCCAGCCTAGAACCGAACCGGAGAACCTCTTGCTATGAGGTTACAACGCTACCACTGCACCGTCCTTGCATAAGCAACTGCATATAATTAAAACCTTTTTATCCAACAATAAACATAATGTCTGCAGTATGAAATACATTCTAAAAATTATGTTTGTTAAAAAATTATTATATAAAAAGTTATCTGCACAAGTGTATGTATACATCCTTCATAATATACATAAAATCAGCTCATGTCAATTTCTTTTATTACTAAATGTAGCTCAGAGGGGCTGCCTCATCTAGACAAATCTTTTAGTTTTAAAATACAAGCTGTAGATGTTACTTCATTTAGACCTGGTGGTCTACTTGCATCTAAACGGAGCTGCCTTAACAGTTCATGCTTTTCCAGTACTAACTGGTAGGGGCCCCCTCTAGTATCGGGTACAACTTGTCTGATAATTCTAAAGAGAACGGTATGATCAGGATACCTAGCACAATGCCTAGCTAAGGCATTCCCCACTTTCTCTTTATTAATGTGTTATATGTGCTCATACACCCTTTCTCTGAACTTTCTATCAGTTTTACCGATGTAGAATGCTGGATATGTTTGGCACTGAGGTAAATCACTATGGATTTTGAGTTAGAGTTAAACCTTCTGCCAATCCTGTAGGTCCTATCCCTCACCAAAAAAAGTGGTCCCAGGGGCCATAAATTTGCAAAAATTGCATGAGTAACATTTAAATATACCTGGCATTTTGTATGCTTTGTCCATGTGCACCTCCAATATAGCTTTCATGTTCCTACCACTCTTGAATATCAAGGTTGGTTTGACACCAGTTGTTTCTTCAAGTGCCTTATCAGTGAGTAGGAGGTTCCAATTCCTACACAAAACTTCAGACACCATGGGAATGGGGTATGATGCTATTACACAGAATATACAACAAAGAGATTGCTCAGTGAGTTTTATTACCTCTTTTAGTATAGATGCTAATGGAATTAAGAACATTTTGTTTAGGAATTGGATTTTTTTTTAACAAACATAATTTTTAGAATGTATTTCATACTGCAGACATTATGTTTATTGTTGTATATAAAGGTTTTAATTATATGTAGTTGCTTATGCAAGTATTGGTAGGATGGTTCTGTATGAAGAAAAAGAAAAAAGTTGGTTTGGTGTGACCTTTGAGTTGATCAATTAATTAACTTGTAATCGAACAGAAGGGAGGGTGTGTCATTCACTGTATAAGGCATGAATTTTAGCTGTGGTTTGTCTGATGAAGTCTAGCTACTAAGCCGGACGAAAAGCACTTCATGTGTATTGTTTGTTTTATATATTTTTATTTTTTGCATATTAAAAGTGTGGAGTTCAGCCATTTGCCTCTCAGTGGTCTACATACCCCTATATATTACTGCTCTAGTTGTGTAAACCAGTAAACAAAACATAAACAACCTTATATTTATACTCAGTAAACCTCTTACTACCAGCTACGACCAGTGCGTATTCAGTAAATTTCACAAACAATCAACCTAACTTGTGATCACTTTATGCTCACCACATAACACTTGATAAAACACTCAACTTGAATAACTTGTTTATTTGACAATATGCATGTTATCCACACACAGCTTTCTATATGTGTGTGTATGGGTGTTTGTATAAATATACATATATGCATATGTGTATGTGTACATATCTATATGTTTGTGTGTGTGTGTGTGTAGTTTGTTTTAAATTTGTATATGAATGTGTATCTGTATGTTTGTTTCTAATTGTCAATGTCATATTCTTATCACAAAATCATTTTTACATTATTTCCAGTTTCGCTATTTATGTCATTAAGGATGAATCAGAATGACTATAGCCGCTCTGGCGCTATAATTTAGCATTGCTGAATGTGTGCTGTGCTGAGCTGTCTAAATAGGGTTTTAAGGCCAGCAGAAGAAATCACTCATTTTAAGGAATTTATAATGAAACACTGTACTACTCCCAGGGGTATGGTGTCATATCATTTAACGTCTACTGTGAGAAGCTTGTTAGACACAAAAAACACAGAGGAAGTCTCACGCTTTAATGGCTAGACTGTAACTAGTTTATTGGCTCCTAAGAGGGTTAAGTAGAAAGATATATGTATACCTGGTGTTCTGAAATGATGATTGAAGGTGGATAATATGATCTCTCTGTCTTCAAAGCTGTAGTGCTTTAAGACATAGTTAAAACCACTTTCTAGAGTTATGCCTTATAAAATTTTTATTTTGAAACTCAAGAACTTCATGTAAAGCTAAGGTGATACATTTTTAGCACACAATTTGACTTGTTTTCACTTTTTTTTCTTAAATTGCATTAAACACATAAAAGTAGACATGGAGTTGTAAAACCTTTTTATTTATCCATGTATATATATATATATATATATATATATATATATATATATATATATATATATATATATTGTGTTTATGTCTATCAAGCATTTTTAAATATCCATCTATATTTAACAATCCAACTCCCTCTCTCTCTATATATTGATAGATAGATAGATAGATAGATAGATAGATAGATAGATAGATAGATAGATAGATAGATGTGTGTGTATGCTTCTAAAATAGTATATATCATATCATATTGTTCTGTTTGTTAAATCAAGGATGTATATAAATATCAGTTCTACGTCTGTGTGTTACTCTGTTAATCTGGGTAGGCTAATAATTTAATTTGGTGCCTTTGGTCCAGGTTGCGTCTGAAAAGTGACATTATGATAATCTACCCACAAAGCTAATTGCTAAATAAATTAATAACAACAGATCAACATATCTTGATAATTAATCTAAGGAAACAGCATATTCAGTACAGGTCACTATTTTAGATGTTAAAACATATGCTCTGCTTTATCTAATTTTCAAAAGAGCCTTCCACCAGAAATCAGTTGGATGTACACATAAGAAAATATGCATAGACACCTATGACACTTTCCATCATGTTTGATCTTAATGAATCTCTCTTTTCTTATGTTAAACAAAATTATCAAAAAAAAAAAGGAAGACTTTTGAATAATGCAGTCCAGACTTCATATTAAGTGACTTGCACTGTGAGCTTTGGGGTTCATGAACAGTGTACCCCATACTGTACTGGGCTGGCATGCATTACAAACACATACCAGACCACTGTGCAGTTCATAAACCAAACAGGAACGGGAATCGACTTAGGCAGGCACTCTACACCTACTGGAGGAATGTGGTTGTGTTCCCATAAGTGACATTTTTGGGAACAGTCCATACATTGTTGGTGTAATGTTTCTGAACTGTGTACAATGCTACATGCATCCCTTGCTTATGGCTACACAAAAAGTATGCACTTTTTTTCTGAAACTAAAAATTCTGAAATCATAGCAATTTAAGATCAGTTATGGGAACTCATGCATTACCATTTCTCTTTGGCTGGCTATTTTACCACTGAGCACTTTGACAATAAAAGTTAGGATATTCAGCAATAATTCTGAGATGTACAAAGTATTAAAATACAGAAGCTAAGTACTCATCCTTATTTATGTTGGCCCACAAGTTAATAAGAGAACAGTAATACATGCATTTGACATGGGAGGAGTACAATAACATTTCCTTAGTAAGATGTAAAATAAAATAGTCATTTTGGAAAAAAGATTTAGTCAGCGAGAAGAGAAAATCTTAAGTCTTTCAATATTTTTACCCTGGAGATTCAGAATGGTAATAAATTATAGTGTGATTTAGATGTCTGAGATTGGTTTTAAAACCAAGGAGTATATTGTTTCTCTGAAGGTGAAGGGAATGCTGATACATACTTCACCTTTTCTTATTGACTATAAGGATTCCTCATTATTATATATTGTCTAGTACTTATTGTACATCTTACAAGAAGTATGGAGCAGAAAAAATATTTTGTTACTTATTATCATATAATTGACTCCAGAATTTTTGAATAACAACCATGTTCAGGATGTTGAGACTAAATTAGGAGGTTTATCTGCTGATATATGTCTTTTTTAATACTGAATAAAATTGCACTCCACAGACAGGTATTTGAAAACAAAATGGAACTTAAAAATTTTGCACAAAACTACCATTATTGACATTAAACTATAGTCTGTTTCAGAAATGGTTAGTCTTCTGACCCCCTTTCCCCACAAAATACAAGGGCACTTCAGAGATGTTGTGACAAGCATATTAATACATGACTAGGTGATGTATGAAGTCATGATCTATAAACCATCATATTATAACATAATTCTTCACCCAGCGTAATAGCCCACAGTAATCCATATTGCCATGCTGACCAGGTAGCATGCCATACCAACCACGCTGGTCAGCCTGTAGCCATGCAGCAAAGTGGCAGCCTCAAAGTGTCACCCCAACAACCTGGTCATTTGTCACATGCAGCACTGTAGACAGGTCAACCCTATATCACTAAAGCTCTGACTTACCAAGGAAAGGAAAGAGAAGCATGCAGTGACTGCCTGTGACTGATATTGGGGGGGGTGGGTCATTTGACCTGTCACACTAAACTGACAGTGTCAGCTTAGTGACCAGTAAATAGGTACTGCTCTTTGAGCTAGATCTGACAACATGAGCTAGATCTGACCACATGAGGCACATGCAGCAAAGAGAGAAATAAGTTTGTGCCAGAAACTCTGTTTGTCTCCTAACTTCACTTTCCCCAGAAAATACAAGAATAAGTCACAGACAGTTCATTAATGCTACACATAGCTCAGGGATGAATGAAGCCAAGCTTTGAAAGTGTGTTCATTTATTTATTTATGTATATATGTATGCATTTATATATGTATAAACTTTGTAGTAACGCTAGACCGCTGTACTCTTTTAAAGGGGAAGACCCATGATTGTATTCATACTGATTCGAGCAAATTCAGAGATGGCACTGAGGAAATTTCCCCTACTCTTTTTTTCAATAAATGCCATGGGATCTTTTACATCTACCTGCAGTAACACCTACTTAGAATGATGGGACCTCATTTAGCAACTCATTTCAAGGTCAGACCGTAATAGGATAACATAACTCTTCAACTCGCATAATAGCTAGCATATCCAAATGGCCATGTTGATCATGCAGTGTGCCTGACCACCACATCTGGTTGGGCTATCACCATCTGGCCAAGTGGCATACTACCAGTGGAACTTGGAAACCTGATGATTGCTCACATGTAGGACTGTAGAACAATCACTCCTACGTTAGTGAAGCTTTGACTAGGCCAGAAAATAAATGGGTGGGGGGTGAAAAAGGAAGGATGTCACACAGCAATTGCCCACCAGACTCATTGAGAACATAAATATCCAACCAGCACAACTGACACAAACAAGAGCAATAAAATGTATTCAATGATAAGAAATCTGGACATGAATTTCAGTTAAATTACAAATTTTCAGTGAAAACCATCTGAAAGCTGGCTTGATATCAAACCTTGTATCCAGTGAACAACTGAGAACAGTAACAAAACAGAATCAATGCCAAATGAGGGTCCAAAAATATTTCAAGAATTAATTTATTAAAACAAGCTGAAAAAATAGAATCAGCACTTTCATCTCATACAAGAGACTTCATTAGGTTTTAGGTTGTTTTAATAAATTAATCTTTGGATCATTTTTGGACCCTCATTTGGTGTTGCTTCTGTTTGGTTACCAGTTTATTTGGTTGATGTTGCACCATTTTGTGTTATAACAAGTTGAGAATAAAAAAAAAAAACAACCATCGTCAGAGTGGTGAACACCATCCTCCTGATACCAAATTAAATCTTTATCTACAATGTCCAAATGGGTGACAGTGATTAGTGGCCCATGCAACACCTCGGTTAAAAATCTTAAGCTATTTCTAATGTGTAGGACTTATAAACCCACACAAGATCATCTTTGCACAACAGTTGACTGAGCAAACAACACACTAAGGAATAATTATTGTATAGATATTAAATCACTTAATATACCGGAAAGTAATCTTCTTTATGGATCTTACCAGTGTATTGACACCCAACTGGAGTATAAGAAGATACAGCTGTATTGCTTCTCCAATAAGCTGATAAGGGGTTGACAAAATTTGAATCCAAATCATGCCAACAAAACTTAGCAAATTATGTTGCAGGTACAAGGATCCAAACCCACACAACCTCCTCCTTATCATTGAACTTCTTCTCAGCTGGTTCTGTTCTGCTGGATGTCTGGTAAACAATTTAATGTCCCAAGATAAAAATCTGTAGACTAGCTGTAACTAGAGAAAGAAAGGTCAACCATGGAACAAATGAAACCTCTCAATATGTAAATTAAAACTTTATCTAATCAAAGCCAAACACGCTTCATATGGCCAGTGATCCATTTTCCTGGTTACTTCTATTGATTGGCCTTCACTAGCTGAATGAGTCGGTCATCATTTGTATAAGGAAAGCCCCCATTCATATATATGTTTATATTACTTGTACCAGACAACTTCAATTATCACAACCTGCAGCCCAGGGAAGATAACAGAAGCAACAACCAATTGCTACAAACTAGCCATGAAGAAATTGTTTCTCTGCTTTTACTTCAAGTAAATGAAAGCAAATTATGCGATCAAAATAATACCCAGGACTAAACAGCAGTTTAACAAGAAAACAAAGGGTGTGATAATAACTGATCGATTGCAAAGTACACCACGAGACCTTCCTTTAATAAACCTTAACCGTTTCAAAATGCCTCAGCTCACTGGTCACATTGAGAGGTAGATAGTTTGAATTGTTGCACAGCAGTGATGTCCTGATTCTGGCAACCAGTAAATAGCTACCACTATGCTCCTTGTCCCAGGTCAGACAGTACAAGCCTACATGCCACATGCTCTGAAGTGACAGAAGTTTTATTTTATTTTATTTATGTTTTTTTTTTACCGGGGTGGCACAATGATCAATACTGATCAATTTCTGCATCAGCCTGGGTGAAATACATAACATTTCACAAGCAAAACATACAGAAATATATGTAATAACGGAATAGTTCAGACTATTTTCATAGAAACAACTGAGTAAATACATTCCAATGAAAAAGCATGGTGCACTGTACAATCAAGCAGAGTGTAATGTACAGTATATACATTAGTTTCTAAAGTGGGTCAATCTTTAGTGAATCTTGTAAAATGAAGAGAGACTCAAAGAGGAGATAGGTTAGGTGATATGTACTGTGTTGCAGCAGAAGCATTTGATCCAGATTAAGAAGTGCTTTTTGAGCTGAATTCTGAATTTGGAAAGTATGTATTTCCTTAATGTCAGTGGGGTGAATCTGCCAAAGAGTATGTGATTGAGAGGATAAAGGATGTGCAGTGTTGTGGAATTTGGTTCTTGGGGAATGAGAGCTGGTGTGGCTTGTAAGTAGTGCCTCAGGTTGTATGAGGAAGTTTTTTTTTCAGAGGAGTAAATGTGTGAAGTTGGAGTAGTCTACAGTGTTTTGATGTTAAACGTAGGTTAGTTCTTTGTTTAATTGGTAGTCATTTGCCTTTTTCTATGGTGATACAGTGATGCTCACAGACAGGTGAGTTTGTACTGAATTGTCAGATGCTGTTACAGATAGTTTGGAATGTGGCAATGTTTTTTTGGAGGCAGAAGCAAAAAATGTGAGCCTGCATTCAAGTTGAAAAAGGAGAACTCATTTGCCAATGGGTACTGTGACTGCTTGGCATAGAAAAGGGGAGATCTTTTTGGCCCGGAACAGGAAGGAGTTTATTCTGGCTTTCATTTTGTCTGTGTGAAAATGGATATATAGTAACTGATCAAGCCATAGTCCTAGGTTTTTGAAGGTGCAGGTTATCTCTATGGAAAGGCTGTGTTGGTCAAAGATAGAGTCAGGTGCTTGGTGAATTTTCTGTGGATTTCAAAAAAGCAAAGTTTAGTCTTGCTGTGTTGCGAAGTAGTTTATGATTTATGAGCCATAGTTGGAGATCTAGAAAGTCTGACTGGAGTTGGCACAAAGGTGGCCTGATTGGTAAATGACCACATGTCATTCATAGAGGATAAGTGGAAATGGGGAAGGTCACAAGGAAGCTTGTTAATGAATATGCAGTAGAAGAGGATAGCAAGAATTGATCCTTGTCGTACACCTTTGGTAATAGATGCAGATTCTGATTGGGGGGATCCTGTTTTAACTCTGACGTGTCTGTCACTGAGGAAGATTTTAAACCAGGTAGCAGTGTCTGGATTGTTACCAATTTCAATTCGTTTATTTTAGAGAAGATAGTGGTCAATAAGATCAAATGTCTTTGTCAGGCCTACATATAGGGCACCTGTAAGGAGACAACTATCAGAGTTTAGCAGGATGTCTTCAGTTACATATGAAATTGCTGTCATAATAGTTCTTCCAGACCATAATATATGTTCTTTGGAGGAGAGCAGGGCTGGATATAGTTGGATGTAGACTATCTTTTCAAAGCATTTGCCAAGAATTGGGAGGATGGATATTGGACAGAAGTGACATGAATATTTTGGACTCTTTTGCTATGGGAGGGGTCTAATTATAGCAGTTTTTAATTTTTCAAAGGTATGGCATGATGTTTTATTTGGGACATAGATAATATATGTGGACTTGACAGATGTTGTCAGCAGTGATACATGTTTATGTTGTCAGATCCAGGAAAGGTGTCAGTGGAAATATTTTCAAGTGCAATGGAGACTTCTTTGGAACTCATGCACTTGGAGTGGAAGATGGGGATGCATGGTTTCAGGGTGGGCAATGCATGATCTGTAGAAAATATGGAGTTTATGGAGGGTATATTGCCAAATTCTTTGATGATCTTCTGGAGAAAGTTTTCTGTACCACATTGAATGGTGTTTGTTTATGCCACAAACTTGACATGCTATGGTTTTGCTTAAATAAGTAATTAATACATTTCTAGTAAACTAAAGAGGAATAACATTATCTGACTTCAAATAATTTTAGAAAGGGAAATTAGTGCACATTTATGCATGATTCCTAAAGCATTTAAGTTTTTTCAGGTTTGCTCAATTTGACTAAATTGTCCAAGCCTGGTTTCTTCTTATATGACAAATTAACTGTGTGCATGATATGCACCATTGTTCAGTTCATGCCCGATACAAAATATGGTAATAATAAGCTGACACATTGCATAAGGCATACTTTCATTCCACTTCAGTAGCTATATTTTGAAGTTCTTATTGTTAAAAAAATATTACTATCCAAATATCTGCTTATAATTTCTAGGGTCTCAGAAGTGCAGGAGTCAATCCTGACACTCAGTGGAGATAAGACAAAAAAAACAGTTAAGGATGAGATATCTTTCTTTTTTTTTTAAAATATGTACATGCGCGCGCGCGCGCGCACACACACACACACACACACACACACACACACACACACACACACACACACACACACACACACACACATCCACTAAGCATGTAAACATCTAAACAGTTTAAGAGCTCAGTAATTTACCTGTCACATTGTCTTTGTGATGTGTGAGGAGAGCATAGACTGCACTCAAAATCAAGACACAGACAAATGGAGGAGACACAGTCTCTGCACAAGAGGATACATCTCAGAAAACAAATGAGAAAGCCAAGCACTGTGGAACAGAAGAGTTATTCACTGTACCACTGTTTATTTATTTCAAAAATTCATGGAAGGTTCTAGAAGATTAACTTTATAAAGGAGTACAGTACCTTCAAAGAAATATTAGGATGGATGATTTGCAGAGTATTGTTATCAGCTTAATACTTTTAAGTGGTGTTAATTCTATGAAGGCTTTACTGAGTATTAATGCAATAATTAATACTTTCATGCAACGTAAGGCTTTATTAATTGTTGTTTACATAGTTGACTAAACATATGATTCTTCACATTCTCAAGGCAGTAAATCAGCGTAATGGGTATTTTTGTTTTCTTTAAATAGCTTGCTTGGTTTAGAGATTTTTTTTGTAAATAATTAAGTTGAATATCAAATAGCTTTAAATTAGTGGTTAAATGCTGAAAGCATTTATTATGTGCAGAAGAAATCAATGGACCTTAAAATATGTCATCAGAGCTCATAGGACCTCATTTAGCTTGTTGTATTCTTGTCCTTTCAGATTACCTTCCTGTGAAAATTTTAAGAATATTTGCGTTATTAACTGGGGCATTATTTATAAAACTTGATGGAACACTGTTGTTTGTAACACAGTAAAAAATATAATATCAATTACACTCTGGATTCCTAAGCTAAAGAGGAATACTTCTGCTCTTGAATAATGGAACCCCATTATATATAGATATATGGCCATAGAGCTGCATAAAATACAAACCATATGCAGTAGAAATATTGAGTACCTGTTTCATTAAACATGATAACTTTGGAAAGCAGTATCAGACAGTAAATACAGCTAGCCTAAGTCACCACTATTAATAGTTCGTCTTTTTCAGTTTTCTACATGGTGACAGGGTGTTGTATCAACTGTCACCACCTTTCTCCATTCAGTGTCACTCTTCAATTTTCTTTATTGGTTATACCGTGCTGTCACAGGTTGTCTCTTACACAGTCCATCCATCTTTCTGGATGTCCTCATTTCTTCTTGCAGTTTTTCTGTCTCTCCTATATCTTCTTCTTCACCAGATTGTCTTCAGTTTTCCTGCACATGTGCCCGAACCACAAAATTCTGCTCTATTTGACATTTTCTTCACCTGGAACTATTTTGGCTTCTGTTCTGATATCCTTATTTGTTCATGTGTCCCACAGTATGCATTCCACTGCTGGTCTAAGACACTTCAATTCCATCATCTTTAGTTTCCTCAACTGATCTGCCTTCATTGCCCAGGTTTCTGTACCAAACAGCTGTACTGATCACACCATTATTTTGTCTTCCTTACTTTTCAGCTTCTTTGGCATTCTTCTGTCACAACCTACCCATGACACTCTGTGTCCGTTGGCTGGAGCCATCCCTGCCCCCATTCTAGTATTGACCTCCTCATTCAGACTTCACTTCTCCTCAGCAACCTCTTCCAGATACTTGGAGATGTTAAGCCATTCCACTACCTTGCTTTCTATCTCAATTTTCAGTTTCTTCTGATTTTTCCTATTTGTTGCCTTCTGTACTCAGTTTCATCTCATGTGCTTTCAGTTTTGTATTTCTTTTCTCTAAAATTAGGTGACATTCTTCTTCACAGTCTACGTGTAATGTCACATTGTCTGCATTTAGTAGTTTTGTTGACCTGTCCCCTCTGACCTGTTTACTAATGTAGTCCATCATCAGTATGAATAGTAGTGGACTCAGAGATGAACCCTGATGAATACCCACTTCCACTGGAAACCCATCTGTGAGTCCAAATGCTGTCTATGCTTGTGTCAATGGGTGCCTCTAAATATCCTGCAGTAAGTCTACTAGTGATACCAGGACTTCAAACCATTGTATGATTAACCCAATCATTTTCCTGATACATTGTTGTTTGTTTTCATTATGTCTAGGATTGACAAGTTGGATTGTTTCGGCATCTCTAGCTTCTTCTCAACTATCTTTCTCACTACCAACATTAGGCGGGCAGTGCTGTATTCTGATCAGAATCTGAAATGTCTTACTTGCATCTTACTTTCTACAACTGTGCATATTCATTTAGCAACAAGTCTCTCCAGCATTTTCATGCTGTTTAACAATAGTTTGATACCTCTATACTACCCATAATTGTGAATGTACCCTTTATTCTTCTACATTGGCAGTAGAAAGCCTATTCTTCAGTCATTTGTGGTATGCCTTTCTCACCATACTGCTATGAGTGCCCTCTGGAGACATTTCTTCCCTGTGTTACCAAACATATTGGTCATATCTGCTGTGACCTCATCTGAACTTGCTGTTTTCTCTGACTTCATTTTCCTTAGTGCTGTTCTTACACCTTTTAAGGTGAATTCTACTTCCTCTTTCATCTTTAGCTAGGTCAGGAGCAGTACAGTTTGTGGAGGGGTTTCTTCATACAAAAGTTGCTGGAAATGCTCTTTCCAGCTGCCTTTATGCTCTATGGACTATTGGGCAGGCTGTTGCTGGCATCTCTTATGAAGAGTGGCTGACTATCTCCTTTATCTCTCTGCTTTTGCTTTGCTACCTGATAGTTTCTTTGTATTGCCTGCTGTGTCACTTGTTAGAGGTCTTATGATGCCTTGTTCTTTGATGTTGCAACTGCTGTTAGCCTCTGTTATCCGAACAATATTCTATCTTAACTTGGTATTTTTTTTTATCACCCACATTCTACTGCATGCTTTCTGTTTTTCATAACTTCTTGGGCTTCTACATTTCACCACCAGCTTTCCTTACATACCCTATTTCCATACCTGCCTCGGCCGCATATCTGTTTTGTAGTCCTCACATAAGCTGTTTTGAGGCACTGCATTCTTCTTCAACTCCACCAATTTCTTCTTCCTCTTCTTTCTGATGTACTACAGGCTTGAGAATTTCTTTTAAATGCTGTGTTTTTGCTCCAATTAACTTTTCAGGTCTTTGGCCTACTCTCTGTTGACTTTACAGCTTTTACTGACCACTACATGCAGCTGACTGTGAACACCAGTAATTTATGTTATAGTCCAACTGTTTCTTCTTAAATTATAGGCACTAGAATTTCTGCAGAATAGCAGGATTATACAATAGAAGATTATGTAGCCCACTGTTCCATATGTCCCCAGAACCAAGATAATGTACTAAATCAAATCTTTACATAATTAATGTAATAGTCTGAGTTGTTTATTGTTTGATTTATGTAAGGAGAAGCAGGATGTCTACTTTGAAGTGGCTGAAGTTTTGAAAATCTTTAATCAATTACTTTAGGTGAAATTATACCCATTAAAGATTTCTTGAGTTATTATTATTATTATTATTATTATTATTATTATTATTATTATTATTATTATTATTATTATGGTTTGGATGCAGGGAGCTCAGGAACTCCTTGCTGTTATGAAAATGGAAATGCATGACAGTATGAGAATCAAAGTCACATAATATCTGGATGTTTCCATGAATTCATATACAACAAAAACTGAATCCACTAATCCTCTGTCTCCTACCTATGTAAACTGTTTTGATGACTATTCTTCATCTTTGAATATGGTGGCATAATAGAAGCCCTGACATTTTACAGAAAAAGTATGTCACCCTTGAATCTGTAGCTCCCAATTCCATGTCTGAACTTTATCCTGAAATGAAACCTACCCACTTGCCCACGGCACTATATTCTATTTCCTCATCCCCTTTCTTAGTAGATATGCCAAGAACTCTAAATCTTGTTGATTCCATCTACATAGCTGGTGCGAAGTATCAGTAAATGCTGCTTTTGTTGGGTCCTCCTACTTAAGGGGTGGTTCTGAATTAAACCTCATTAGGTAGTTTTGTTAAAAGCATGTCAAAGCAAAAGAAATGTCATACCACACTCTAATTTATACATATAATAAGATAGACCTAATTGATACAGTTAAATAAGATAGATAGTGATAAATGTAATGATATTAATAACATTATTTATCAGTGCTTCTGTCCCATTAAAGTTTAAATGCGTCATTTATTGCACTGTAGATTATGTAAAAACTGACATACAGCTTATCTTGACTCAGCCAATGCTTTTTGATGATAGTCTCATGCCTGCTAGCTTTGCTGGTGACTGAAGCTTAGGTAACCATGTTGTTGCACTTAACGTACATCACTATGTTGGGGTTCTCTAGCTCAGATGACACGCCCAAGTCATTCCCTTGTCCAACTGTCATAATAATGATATAAGCTGATTGTCTCAGATGTCCTTGTGGCAGGCTCCAGAATCTGTTAAAAACTGATGAAACAAAGAGATGATTTCTAATCTCCCACTGTGGTTCTGCTGAGACTTGTTCTGGTATCCATAAACCTAATACATTTGGCAAAGTTCCCAACTCTAACAATTCAGCAATGTGGCTTAATGCACCTTTAATCCAAGTGTGCATCCCTTAAGTTTTTTTTTTTTTTTTTGCCAGTTGTAATTCAGGTAAGAACATTTCCCTGACACAGCAAAACAGAGAGAAAGCAGCAGTGTAATCAAACAATATTAACAGGCATTATATATCTTATTATTTAAAGCCTAGTGCATAAACTATATATAACTAATTCATACTCAAAAACATTAAATTGTATATACATATTTATGCATACTTATACCTGATTATAAATTACTGCCATATGTAAGACATAATAATGTACAAAAAGAATTTATGCCGAGATGTGCAAACTACCAGCATCATGAAAAAGATGCACTTTGCATCATTGTGTAAATGTTCACTCAATGAATATTTGAAGGCCTGCAATTTTTGAATGTTTTCATTTTTTGGGAGGTGTTTTCACAGTACTGGCACTAGTCTGGAGAAACTCTTTCACTATAGCATTTTTCAGAGCCCAAAGCACTCACAGATACTATTAATGTTTTTTTTTTTTTGTAATTCTTGGTGGATTAAACAAAAATTAGATCTTTGTGCTGTCGTCATGTTTTTATTTTATTTTTGAACTTTGGTCTGGCCAAAGGAAGATCATCCTGACTGATTCTTAAAGTGTAACTTTGTTCGCTGATTGGGAGTAGCCTTTTTGACAGCAGGTCATTATCCAGATTAAAGTAACTCGAAAAGTGCTTCTACATCCAAGTCAAATGCTCCTGCTTCAACACAGGGCATATTGCGTAGCACACTGTCTCTATCTCCCTTACATGCCACATATGTTGTGGGATGAATTTCGCCAGAATGGAGGAAGCCCATATTATAATTATGGAATTAGGACATTTTTAGCATTGGCCGCTAGTGCTGCAGGTGAAGGGTGGGACTGAGAGTTGGCATAATGGTTAAGGGGTTTACCGCACACATGAATTGCAGGGCTTCATTTTCACTAATGGAAACTGGATAGCCTTAAAATAGCCAACAAGAGCAGCTAGTCTATTTACCTATGAGCTATGAACTATGAAAGAACGTGGGGGATATAATACCATGTGTTAAGTTGGTTTGGCATCTCAGCAATGATGTTATCTTTGACGAGGGAAAAGCTTTTGCTGTCCTTCAGAGTAATGCATTGGCACGAGTAAGGTTTTTCAAGGCTAGAGAAAAGTTTTGCATTAGTTAGTTATTTTTTTTACAAGCTTGTTTTTATAGATCCATGCTCATAATTCTTTGAAATCAGCAGGTTGTTTAGATTGAAGGGTGTGGTGTGTTTTGCTGAACTCTATCATAAATATAACATCAAAGCCACATGGCGCTCTCTTCAACTACAGTCTAAGTACTGGCTTTGTCCCAGCAGAGTGGAAAACAGCAACAGCAATTCCCTTGCACAAAGGGGGTCCATCATCTGAAGCTAGAAACTATAGACCCATAAGGCTAACTAGCCTTATCTGCAAGGCTATGGAGAGAATCATCATGGACCTTATCAACAAAGATATAGGTGACCTTCAAACTCTTGACCCGACCCAATTTGGCTTCATTAAGGGTAGATCTTACTTATTAATCCTTGTGGACTTCTTCAAGAATGTCACCAAAGCCCTAGATGAAGACAAAATAGTACATGCAGCTTATCTTGACTTAGCCAATGCTTTAGACACAATCCCCTACTCAGGCATCATTGAGAAACTCACCAAACTGTGAATTAACCCATATGTCACAAGATGTGTAGCCAGCTGGCTCACTGACAGAACGCATATAGTCAAAGTTGGGGATTCCACCTCTACCAGCTGACCAGTTACCAGTGGTGCATCTAAAGGATCTGTGATGGGCCACCTACTGTTTGGAATCTATTTCTCAGAAGTCCAGGCAAAAATAGATGGCCTGTGGTTACCAAGTTTGCCGATGACTGCAAACTGGGTGCAATCACTGACACCCTCAGTGATGTTGACATACTACTAAAAGGGCTTATGCAGATGAATGCTTGCTGCCAAAGCCACAGACTTAAACTAAACACAAAAAAAAATGCATTATCATCCCTTTTGGCACAGGGTAAGTCCCTGTAAATTACAATATTAACAGCACCCTTCTTAGCTCAAACCCTGTGGTGAGACATTTCGGAATGCAGGTTGATAGCAACCTTAACTTCGATCACCATGTGTCCACAGTGGTAGGGAAGGCCTTCTATATTGCACATCTCAAAAGTAATAACTTCCCTGTACTCATCCATCATCAGATCACTAATAGAGTACAACATTCCCTTCTATATATACCTCACCAGACACCTGCAGCTGCTGGAGAGACCTCAGAGGTTTCTCACCAAGAAAATTCAGGCCTTCAACACATGACCTACATGGACAGACTGAAGGCCCTGTCACTGTTCTCTGTATCTTAAAGGCAGCTGAGAGGCAACTTGTGCCTGGCCTACAAAGCTGTCTTGAACCTAGCCCTAATAGGGTTACCACCTAGGACAGTCTCTCTTTGGGCAGTTGTGTCCTGCAAAAAAATTGAAAAATTGCAAATGTCCTGAGATTTTAGGACAAAATTATTTCCTATATTTTATGTAATAGTTACATAAAACAGTTATTCTGCATCTGAAACACCTAAATGTTATAAGAAACAGAATAAGCAACTAAAATGCTACAAGAATAAGCTTTTATTTAGGCAGAAAAGTGAAGTTCTGTCCTTGGTACTCTCCGTGGGTATGTTTTGCCCTGCAAAATCTGATGTTTGTACAAAATATATCCCACTTTGGGCATTTGAAAAGGAGGCAACCCTAAGTTCTAATGGAAATGCTGTACATCTGCAAGTCAAATGGGACAAGATTCACTCACTCTAGGGATCTTAAACTTGCCTGTGACATTAACAGGGCATGTGGGAGAGACAGATATGTCTCCTAGAGATTGGCACTCCTCTGGAACAAACTCACAGTTCATGTAAAACAGAGCTCCTCAATGACCCTATTTAAGCATAACATAGTCAACTGGATGGGAGACCATAAATTTACCCTCGGGGTGTCACCTAGGTTCCTCTTGGATAAGGACAGTCAGCGCTGATCATAGACTCGCTCTGCAAATATAGACCATACAAGTTGATCAATAAGAGAACAAGGGTATAACATGGCTAGGCTTATGAAGGCCCTAGGGCCAATAGCCTACTAACCTCCTATGAATCTATGAACCTATGTATACATTATGAGGTTAAGATTTGGTATGTCTAGGGAAAGGCCTTTAACCTGTGGAGTACCCATGTATTGTTTTCTCCATTTGCTAAATTCAAGATGTAGCAGTAAATTTGGAGGATTCTGTCTTTTAGGTAGTTTTTGAATCATACTGCTGAGTTTTCACCAAAAGTTAAGTTTAAAGACTTTCTGGAGAAGAATATTTTGATCAGTGGCCCATTTTTATTGCCACCCCGACTTTCTTTCTCTTTCTGGAGTCATTGACTCACAATTTTACTATGTTTTATGATTTCTTCAAACATATATACGCTTATTGATTCTAATGTTTTTTTTTTTTAATTCTTGATGGATTAAACAAGAATTATTCCATTGCACATTCATGTTTTATTTTATTTTTGAATGTTGGTCTATCCAAAGGAAGGAGATCATCCTGACTGAAGTTTAACTTTGTTCGCTGATTGGGAGTAGCCTTTTTTAATGAAGGTGATAAACCAGATTAAAGTAACTTGAAAAGTGCTTCTTCATCCAAGTCAAATGCTGCTGCTTCACCACAGGGCATATTGCCTAACACACTATCTGCCTTACGTGTCTCTTCTCCTCTTTCAGAATTACCGAATGTAACCCCACTAAAGAAACTAAAATATGTATTTTGTTTACTAAAATGCACATATACTACTCTCTGCTTCTTTACTAGAATGTACATATATAGTTTTTTTTGATGTAACTAGCCCGAACTACTGCTTTATTGCTTACATTTCTGCCATTTTATTTTCTGAATTTAAAGTAAGCTTTGATTTCCTTTAGGTCAATACGGAGAGCTTGACAAAGAGTAGGTTCCTGAGAGGACAAAGCATGTACAGTGCTGTGCAGTTTGATTCTCGAGGAAATGAGAGTTGGTGCGGCTTGTCCGTAGTCTCTAAGGCTAGATGAGCAAGTTTTTCATAAATTTTAGTTCCAAGGGGAGTAAATGTCTGGAGTTTGAGTATTTTGTAGGGTTGGGATAATGTTTTTCAATTGTCTATGTATATTTTGTCTTAAAATCTTTATATCCCTCCACTGAGATTAAATACATTAATATGTCAATACTGATCAGTGCACTGCTCTGGTAAACAAAAAGACAGACAGACAGAAAGACAGTGACTTACTCTGGTGTACACATTGGAGTAAGTCACTTACACTGAGATCAAGTCTTTTGGATCTGGACCCCACTGTAAGTCTGTTTTATAGATAGGCCTTACAGCAGAGTAAGTCACTAAGCAACTCCTCTTTTGGAGTTAGGACAGACTTAGTCCAGAATAAGTCACTGAGATTGAGAGAAATGCTTTTGGAATTGGGCCCATACTGATATAATATAAGCAAGCTTCATCCCTCCTACAAGCTTAAAGGAAATTTTAACATTTGTAGTTTCCATCTACTGTATACTGTGTACAATGTAATAATAACAAAAAATGGACTGCCACGTATCATTTTTACCAGCAATAACATGGGAAGAATTTTTGTACTTGTGACTTGGGAATATGTATTAATGTTTTAAAGTAATGTCTCTCATCAGACAGCACTCACATTTTGGTACTATGGGAAATTAGCCCTGTTGATGAAATGGAGATGTAACACAGGAGTTAAATGAGTTTCCAGTTCAGACAGGCTTGGCAAAAATGTGCTGCATATATTTAAATGGTAATACATACAACACTGTTGTCTGATTTTTATCCTTCTTCAATGTCTATTTTTCTTTTGAAGAACCAATTCTTGTATACTGCTATCAGTATTCTCCATGTAGCTGAATTTATTGGTTTACCCGGGTTTCATCTTTTAGCCATTGTTGCCTGCACAATCATCTTAGCTTGCCAGATTAGCGTTATCTCATTTATGTCTTATTCCATCAAACTATTTATCCTATGACTAACATATTAATAAAAAAAAAGATTTATTTGTCTTCATACAGTTTTGTATTCTCCTAATGCAGAATTTCAGTACTGTCCTTTGACATTGTTGGATGTGGTCATGCAGTTCTTCTACTGACCCCTTTTCTTGTAAAACTGACACATCCCAATGCATCAACGTTTACTATCATACACACACTAGACTCTATCTTTCCTGCCCATTCTCCACCCAGTTACTGGATTATAAACAACTCTAATGCATGTTCATTGTTACCAAATATGCATCTCATCTATCACAATGGTATCCTATGGAAAATCATTCATCCCTAGTAACAATTATATTGACAGCACGCACCTAAGAGCTGATACAGTATTCAAGGACTTGAGAACACAAATGGACAGTAATCTAGACACTGACCATCACAAATTACAGAAGTCAGGAAATCATTCTATGTTGCACAACTTATAAACAAAAGTATGGCATCTCGATCCAAGGAATTCACTATTCCACTGTCCACCGCATTCATCAATCCTATCACTGAGTGCAATGCCCCCTTTGGTATGTACCTAACCAAGCATATCCTGCAATTCGAATGTCTATAGTGGTCCATCCCTAAAAGCATAGAGGGTATAAGTAAGGTCTTATGCAGACTCTCTCATGGTCCTATCCTGGTATTCAGTCTCCTACAGGCTGTTGAGTGGAGATGTATGCCTGGCATAAAAAGCATTCTCAGACCCAATCCTGATGGACCTCCTGCTTATACACAAAGAAACAGCACCAGAATTTCCCATTCTAAAGACTTAAACATTACCTGTGATATAAACAGGACCTGCTGAAGAGACATGTATATATCCCAGAGACTGCTCTTTATCTGGAAAAGGCTCTCTATCCATGTGAAGCAGAGTTCCATCCTAACCAATTCAGGTGTAACTTGGACAATTGGATGTGGAACAGGAAATTCATCCCTGGTTTGGCACTTATGTCTCTAATGGCAACAGGCAGCCAGTAAACAGTTCATCTCCCAGGCTTCTGCTTGTAAATGTTTCATCTCCAAAGCCACTGCCTACACTTATCAAGGGTACCAGAACTTGTCAGAGATTTGGGATGTATGACTGAGCTTAAAAAGGCTCTAGTGAACACCTACAACTCCAACATGGTGCTGGTCAAGTGAAGGTTATATCAAAATGACAATGGGGTTATTGGATTCTGTTCATATGAGGCTCTGCAAAGAATTCCATCATTTTCTTCTTCCTCTTTTCATGTGGAGGAGCAGAAAACATCCCATTGTACAACTGAATGCCTGCAGTTACTCATGGATACATCTGCTATTCCTGCTCCTTGATCTAGTACTATTTTATATATATATAGATATATATATATATATATATATATATATATATATATATATATATATATATATATACACACACACACACACATACATATATATATATATATATATATATATATATATATATATATATATATATACATATACACATATACATATAAATATACACACACATAACTATATGTGCATGTACTCCAGTTTGGTATCTACTTTTCTGAAGTACAGGCTAACAGAGAAGATCTTTGGCTAATGAAGTTCGCAGATGACTGCAAACTAGGAGCCATAATTGAAACTCTTAATGATGTGGACATCCTACAAAAGGGCCTCACTGAGACAAATGCCTGGTGTCAAAGCCATGGCCTCAAGCTGAATGCCAAAAAGTGCATTGTCATCCCCTTTGGTAAAAATTCTGTACCCATGAGCTACCACATAGGTGTTAGTCTACTTAACACCGAAAGTGTGATAAGAGACCTTGGGACACAGGTGGACAGTAGTCTCTCCTTTGATAATCACATCTCGCCACAGTAGTCAAGAAATCTTTCTACGTGGCACACCTCATCACAAAAGGTTTCTCATCCAGGAAAAAAGTGGTCATTGTTCCCCTCTACTCATCACTCATTAGTCCTGTTATAGAGTACTACGCTCCTTTTGGTATGTACCTCACAAGAAATCTACAACAACTGGAAAGGCCACAGAAATACCTCAAAAAGAGGATTACCGGCCTCAAACAGATATACGCAGACCGCCTCAGAAAACTCCAACTTTACTCCGTTGCATATCACCTACTCAGAAGTGATCTCTGCCTAACATACAAAGCTAGGTCAAACCAAGAGCTGTTGGACATGCTCCACTTAAAGAAATCCCAATCCCTCTGAGCTACATGCTCTAGGAACCTAAACCTTGTCACCACAATAAACAGAATATGCTGGAGGGATAGATTTCTGTCCCAGAGACTTCCCATACTCTGGAACAAACGACCTATCTATATCAAACAAAACTCCTCATTAGCACTTTTTAAGAAAAATCTTGATGACTGGATGGGAAATAGGAAATTCACCCTGGTGATCACCTCTGTGGCTCTGCTCGACAGGGGCACAGGAAAATAATTTTCTTGGGTGGCGAAAGCCAGGGTACCTTTTTGGCTAGGCTTGTATAGGCCCTAGGGCCAATAGCCGAGTACTTACCTATATATATATATATATATATATATATATATATATATATATGTATATATATATATATAAATATATATGTATGGGTGTGTGTCAGATGATCGACATTTTGGAAACTCAAAATTAATATCAAAGAGACTTGAGATTCCAAAAACTTGAACATCAAAAAAAAAAAAAACTATCCTTTTTTATGTTTTTGCAGGGGGAGCATGACCCACCTGCACACCGCACACTGCCTGCAAATTATATTTACCAACTCTGAGACTGCATTACAGTGAGGAAAAAGGTAAATTTAATGATCCTCGCTGTACCATGATCTTCATTCAAAAGCTTTGATTTTTCAAAAACTCGATCATATGGTCTTGACCATATAGAGTTTGAGTTTCTGAAAACTCTGTCACCTGATAGGCACCTGAGTTTCTGAAAACTCTATCAAATGAGGCGTGAAATGAAATTCACTAAATTGAGATTTAACGAAAAAATGTAGACCCCCCACACACACACACACACACAAATGAAATTCACTAAATTGAGATTTAACGAAAAAATGTAGACCCACACACACACACACACACACACACACACACACACACACACACACACACACACACACACACACACATCTGTTTGTATGTATATATATATATATATATATATATATATATATATATATATATATATACATATATATATATCCATATATGTATATATATATATATATATCCATATATATATATATATATATATATATATATAGGTTCATAGGTAGGTACTAGGCTATCGGCCCAAGGGCCTAAGTAAGCCTAGCCAACAAGGTTCACAGTTTACGCCACCCAAGAAAGTTAATTTCCTGTGCCCCTGTTGAGCAGAGCCGCAGAAGTGATCCTCGGGGTGTATTTCCTATTTCCCATCCACTCATCAAGATTTTTCTTGAAGAGTACTAATGAGGAACTTTGCTTGACATAGATGGGTAGCTTGTTCCAGAGTATAGGAAGTCTCTGGGACAGGAATCTACCCCTCCAGCATGTCCTGTTTACTGTGACAAGGTTTAGGTCCCTAGAGCGTGTAGCTCAGAGGGATTGGAATTTCTTTAGTTGTAGCATGTCCAACAGCTCTGGGTTTAACATAGCTTTATATGTTAGGCAGAGATCTCCTTAGAGTAGGCGATATGCTACAGAGTAAAGCTGGAGTTTTTTGAGACGGTCAGTGGTAATTCTGTGGCCTTTCCAGCTGCTACAGATGTCTTATGAGGTACATTCCAAAACGGGCATTGTACTCTATAATGGTTCTAATGAGTGCCAAGTAGAGGGGAACAATGACGTCTTTTTTCCTGGATGAGAACCCTTTTGTGGTGAGGTGTGCCACATGTGATTATCGAAGGAGAGACTACTGTCCACCTGTGTCCCAAGGTCTCTTATCACACATTCGGCATTAAGTAAACTGCCATTTATGTGGTAGTTCATGGGTTCAGAGTTTTTCCCAAAGGGGATGACAATGCACTTTTTGGCACTGAGCTTGCGGCCATACCCCTGACACCAGGCATCTGTCTCAGTGAGGCCCTTCTGTAGGATGTCCACATCATTTGTGGACTCAACTATGGCTTCTAGTTTGCAGTCATCTGTGAACTTCGTTAGCCAGAGGCCTTCTGTGTTAGCCTGTACTTCAGAGAAGTAGGTACCAATCAGGAGAGGTCCCAGGACTGAACCCTGTAGTACTTCACTTGTCACTGGTTTGAAGTCAGATTTGGAGCCTGCAACTTTTACAGTGTGGGTTCTGTCAGTGAGCCAGCTGACAGCCTATCTTGTGATGTAGGGATTTATACCTAGTTTAATGAGTTTAGCTATAACTCCAGAATGGGGGATGGTGTCTAAAGCCTTGGCGCGGTCTAGATAGGCTGTGTGAACCACCTTACCCTTGTCTACAGCTTTGGTGACTGCCTCAAAGAAGTCGATCAGGTTCAGAAGACATGATTTGCCTTTTGCTATCCTAAACTGGGTGGGGTCCAGAGTTTGGAGGTTACCAATGTCTTTGTTTATGAGTTCCATGATGATACGGCGATAGTTCCCAGGATCAGTGGTGGCTCCCCCTTTGTGGAGTGGGATAACTGTTGATGTGCGCCATTCAGTGGGCACATAGCCTGATGGAAGACTATGATTGAACATGGTACTTAGATGGGTAGCCAATTTATTCTGAAGTTCTTGTAAAATGCAGCCTGGGATGTTGCCCTGTCCCATGGATGCTGTGTTTTTGGTTTTAGAGAGTGCAGCTTTTACCTGCATATATGTGATTACAGGGACTCTGCATTCTTCCAGTATAGATATGGGCCTTTTAGGGGGTGAGAGGGGGGTAAAGTTAGCACTGAACCTATCTGCCAGGATGTTGGCAATATCAGTTGATTCTGTAATTTTCATGCTGTTGTGCTGTAACTTAGAGCATATCTGGGTGTTGCCATTGAAATTCTTGACATAGCTATACAATGCTTTGTGGATGTACCTTTGAATCAGTGGTGATTTTGTTTTCGTAGCTACCTTTGGAGGATCTTATAAGGGATCTCAGCTTCTTACCTAGGCTGACCAGGGAGCTCCTCCACTCATTGGATTTTACTCTCTTTTGCAGCAGTTTCTTCCTTCTGTTGTAGAGTTTGTTTATGGCAGGGGACCAACAGATCAGCTTCCTTTTTTTGGAAGATAGCGTCTTGGTTCTGTTTGGGATAGCACGATCCATGCACTCGTGTAAGTGCTTTTAGAGTGCATTTGTGTAGGATTCAGCAGTCGTACCTGTATTGTCCATCTGCATGGGTGTCATAAAGTTCACCACTTCTGTCTTAAGAAGCATGAAGTTGGCTTTGGAGAAATTTTTTACCGTGAATTCCTTAATGGTGGGTGGGGGTGGGATGTGGATATCTGGGGTGATTAGCTTATGGTCGGATCTGACCAATGAGGAGTTGACCTCTGGTGTGGAACATCGGTCACTTATGTTGGTAATGACCCTGGTGGGGGTGTGGATATGTTGATCCAGGGCATTGGAATTTATGAATTCCAGAAAGCGTTGAGTGAAGGAGTGGTACATGAGCAGTTTTCCCAGTTAATGGTGGAGTAGTTGAAATCGCCCATTATTAGAGTGTTTGGTTGAACCCTAATATTTTCCAGTATATCAAGAAAAGAGGAGTGGGAATCCTAGAGCAAGGTGGGGGATCTGTAGCAAGCTGCAATTTGGATTGCAGTTTTGGTCAGAAGTAGTTGCACTTGGATAACCTTGGATGCATTATGCTGCACAACTAGCCTGGAGGTGTGGATATCCTTAATGAATATGGACACACCTCTGCCTTTGGTGTTCTGATCCAGGTTAGATGTCCGAAAAGTGTGGTATGAGTTAAAGCCTGGTAATGCAGGGTTGCTCTCTAGAGTCTTGAACCAGGTCTCAGTCACTGCACAGATATCGATGTTCTCCATTTTAAGGAGTGCCTCGAGTGAGTGCATTTTGAGATTTAGACTTCTAGCATTGAGTAGCATTACCCTCAGTTTTTGCTTGCCTGTTCCTGTTACAGTGGTGAATTTGTCATTTGAACGTTGCCTAAAAAAAGCACTATAGAGTCCGGAACAGCCTTAGCCAGAATTCAGAATCCCAGGGCGACAGGTGCAGGGCATCTCTGGCAAAGCATCGTGGTCTGTCGACTGTGTCATCCCAGGCAGAGAGATAATGGATCCCCTTTGAATGACACCAGAAGCTTAGCCAATTTTTGAAGTCAATCATTTTGTCCTTGTATGTGGTATCATTATGGGCGATGGCAGGATGCTACTCAGGGCTAGGGTCTTACCTGCCTGGGGTACAAGATCGGAGAGCTCTTCCATGTCTCATTTTATGTTGTGCAGGGAGGTATGTCTCAGGTCATTCACACCAACATGGACAATGTCAGAGTCATATTTGTACTTGTTGTGAAGAGACCTGAGTCCATGGGTTATGTGGTGGATCCTGGTACCCGATAGCATGGTGAGTGGGACATCAGTTTGCCTGACTATAGAGTCACCTATGACTAGTGTGTTGGGTATGTTGTTTTGGCTTATGGGCTGTGGTTTCTTGGCATACTGAATCTGTGGGCTGTGTGTCATTTGGGTTGTGTTGGGGGGTGGAGTTTGCTTGCATTTCTGCTTTGGAGGTCTCTGTTGCTTGAGCAGATTATTATTGAGAGCTTCTGTGAATGTTTTTGTGTTTCTATGTCTGGATTTTGGTGGTGTAGGTTTAGTGCGACTATGTGATGAGTGTAGTGCAAGTGTTTACCTTCTCCTCTTGACTGTCAATTTCAGTCTTGGTTGAAGAGAGCTTTACCTCCCATTTGGCTAGATACGTGCATCTCTCACAGGTTGTGGTGTTGGGTGGTAGGAGGAGATGGTTGGAGAAGGAGGAGGAGAGGGTTGTCTGTGTACATGAGGCAATTGCTGCATTGCCCCCAGTATGCCCAGATTAATCAGATACACAGGAGAGAACACTGAGAGTTGACCCTTGGACATTCCTGAATAAAAAAACTACTTTCCTCTAGACAAGTGAGGAAAGTGAGTATAAGACCTGTTTTTCTCTAAGCAAGTGAGGAAAGTAAATACAAAGTCTGTTTTCCTCTAGGTAGAGAGGTAAAGAGGAAGGTTGATATAGATAGATATATAGATAGATAGATATATAGACAGACAGACAGATAGATAGATAGATAGATAGATAGATAGATAGATAGATAGATAGATAGATAGATAGATAGATAGATAGATAGATAGATAGATAGATAGATAGATAGATAGATAGATAGATAGATAGACAGACAGATAGATAGATAGACAGACAGACAGACAGACAGATAGATAGATAGATAGATACACAGATAGACTGATATACATACATATAATATGTGTTTATACAGGTCCCCTTCAAAGTATCAAAATTGCAGAATATTGAACCTCTGATCATCGAGGACCAGAGGACTGAAGTTCTGCAATATTGAACTGAACCCCCCCCCCCAAAATGTGAAAACTTCTAATTTCACGTTTTTTGCAAGGGGGCAAGCCCCCCTGCACCCCTCACACACCCTGCTACTAAAATATACCAGCTCTGAGATCGTACTGCAGTGAAAAGAATAGCACATAACTGGAAATGTACCATTCTCTTCACTGTAGTGTGATCTCAGAGTTGGTGTGGGGGTAAGGGGGACTTGCCCCCATGCAAAAACTTACAAGCAGAGCTTTTATATTTTTTAATTTAGTCTACTTTCATGTTCGATGTTGTAGAACATCTATCGTCTCATCCTTGATGATCTGTGGTTTGATGCTCTGCAACTTCAATATATATATATATATATATATATATAGAGAGAGAGAGAGTGTATATATATATATATATATATATATATATATATATATATATATGTGTGTGTGTGTGTGTGTGTGTGTGTGTGTGTGTGTGTGTGTGTGTGTTTGTGTGTGTGTGTATAGACATGGATCTACTGAATTTAGTATACATTTCAGTAGACTAACATCAAAATCATTGACCACAAAAGATAGAGAAAAAACACTGAAACCCTAACACATATGGTCTGAGCAAAACCTTGGACTATGGAAAAGAAAATTATTGTCTTTGCAAGGACAAACAAGCCCCCTCCCCCCCAACATACCCCTCACTCTTCTTATTACTGTTCTGTCTCTGAGAGTGCTCAATCCCATGGGAAAGGTCATATCCCCAACCCCAGTACTGTAGTGATCTCACACAACTGTTGACCATCTGCTTTGATTGAAGTGTGTCATCAAAGCAGATATGAGGGGGAATTCAGTAAAACCTATAAAGAGTGATTTTAAGTGGAGGCAGCACGGAGCTAACATTGAATTAAACAGACTCAGAATTAATCCAGTAAACAGAGAGGAGAGGAGTGTGCAGGAGTGTGTGGACACGGAAGTGTCCGTAGCATGCAAATCTCCTCATAAACAAGTGAATTGCATGCAAATAAGGTTGTTTGGTGATCCAGGAAGCAGATAGGTATTCATGCGTTCATGTTAGAAGTGTACACGGAAACTTTGCGTTCATGTTAGAAGTGTACACAGAAAATTTCCGTGAACAGAAATGTAAAAATTGAACAGGGGCTGGAACAGCCCAATTAGAAGGTCAGAAATGTCATAGTAGGCACAGATATGTACAAAACTATTCCCCGTGAGTCGAAAATCGAATGCTAAATAATTTAAAATACTGTTTTTTTAAATACCCATATTAGGTTTGTGAGGCATGCAGCGGCGTGCAAACATGCCATTATGCAAAAAAAAAAAAAAAATATATATATATATATATATATATATATATATATATATATATATA
>NC_056736.1:150360862-150425862 GCF_019279795.1 Protopterus annectens | reverse complement strand
GCTGTGGCTTGTATCTACACTCACTGATGCCATTGTTGCCACACTCTCCTGTTCGATGCCACTACACTCTGTCCGATATCTTTGGCCCCAGGGGAATGGGTATGTGTGGGCATACCGACTGTGTGGGAACAAAGGGGGTGGAAGTTGGACGTCAAGCCATGGGACAGATTCAGCTCCCAACAACCCCACCTGTGCCTCACGATGGTGACCATCATCAGAGTCTGATGAGAGACTGACATTAGGTTGTGTGGGGGACAGACTCCACCCCCCACATCACCTTTGAGGAGGAAGACAAAATAAGAACATCACTACCTGCATTATTATGTATGGTGATCCACACACATACACACACACACACACACACACACACACACACACACACACACACACACACACACACACACACACACACGAGGAGCCACATCTGCATTCCACATACCACATTTTTTTTCTGATCCCATGCATAACACACAAGCAGACTACAACATACATAGACAAGACAGGCCACTTAAACCATATGCACTGCAGCTATGTCCGGTTAATGTTGCCACTACTATACACCTGTGAGATTAGCAACTTGTCAGTTATGTGATAGACCTACACCTAAAAATCAATGCACCCGTCTTGATCATGCTATTGCCCCCTGTATAGCATACTGCATAGACCTTCACAAAAATAAGTGCAAATATGTTATAGTTCCTGCACATACACTACTGTGATTTTTGATTCAATGCACTTCAGTTAACCTCTTCAAAAGTGAACATACAAGTAGTGTACTCTGGCTAAACATATCAGTTATGTATACAGCAAAATGGCACCCCTTAACATTCTTAGATGGACTCCGGCCACAACTGACATACCTATGGAAATGTGAGGGAGAGGTATTGTCAGCAATACCAAATGTGGCAATGTTATAGGATAATATGTGTGTATACCAACATGTACAGTAGGTACTGTGATACTGCCTACATTGCTGACATTCTGACTATGTATGCACAACTGGGCATTACAAACAACCCCCCCAATGCAGATTAACCTGATATCTGTGTACTGGTATGCAGAGGCTACTGGAATGACTGACACAGTATTACAGTGATGAACACAGAAAGCTTACCTGGATGCTCCTCTGCTGTGGATGCTGTGCCACCCACCTCCACGATGTATGGGGTGATGGATGCTTGGGAGCTAGTGGTTGATCTCAGGTTCACCAAGAATTCCACTCTGGCTGAGAGTGGTTCTAGTGCTGTAGGTCCTCCATTGGTGGTCCTTTGCCATGCAACATTTACCATGTCTATTGCCCTGTGGCAGACCTGCTCATAACTTCTGTCCTGTTGCCCTACATGGTTGACTGCTGTGATGAGGTCGGCCCACAGTGCTGTATGTTGCTCACATTTCTGGAGAGTCCTGGAGAGCAGAATGTAGTGATGCAGTCCGAGGCCATGTGGAATAACATAATTTCCAACAGATGAAAATGTCAGGTGCCTCTGTCTATACATCCTTTCTGAAAGACAAGAATAGGTGAACACATCACAGGACCACATAAGTTGGTCTCCACTATGTACAGGCCCTGCACAACCAAATTGGCCTGCACTATCCACTGCTACCTTCCACTTCATACCCCGCTGTCTATCAACACAGTATGTATGTGGCTATCAGCAACATATAGCAATGCCAGTTATGTCAGTGTGTGCCTTGATGGAGTGTGTTGTATGTCTGCACTCCCATCAGTGCTGTCTACAGTAATGTGTCCCCTATGGGCAATGCCCCAGTACCATGTCAGACAGCCACAAATAGGTGTGTGTTATTACGAGTATATAGGGACAGCCTAGCCACAGTGACAGACAGCAATGCAAACATGCTGTAGGCTATCTTCCCTGCAGGTGTTCTACTTCTACAATGTGCAAATGTTTATGGAATGTGTACATGTGCCTGATATATGTGGTCCCTTTGCAAGACACATGTGGATATCTGGCAAACAGTTGGACAATAATTGATGGTTGTTCCTAGAATGTCGAGAATCTGGCTATTACATGCCAGAACCATCAGAAAACAGTTATGCTAGAGTAATATCTGTTACTGTCTTCATACCCTTACTTTGTATGATCAATATGTACACTCTGTTGCTGAGGTTGGGCCTGTGTCCCCCAACTACTAATGGTTATAATTTGCAGTCCTGCTGTACAGGGTTGCCAGGTATGGTAGCCATTGCTGTCAAGCAATGAGATATGAATGTAGACAAAAGAGTGCCATAGCCCGAATGCATGAAGAATATCAGGGACACTGGTACAATGTCTGAACTATTCAGGTATAACATTCACTAACTGAGAGGAGTTGAATGACACTACATCATGTGATATGTCAGCTGTGTCCACCATTACTTACTGTCACTATGACTAACACACAGTCTAGTAGCATTCGTACTGGAGCCGACCATTGTAGGAGGAAGTGAGAGGGCCACAGCTGTGATCTAAGTCAGAGCAGTCAGATCTGAAAAGCATGCCTGTAGCTGTTAGACAGCAGACTATCAGCAACATGTCATTCCCAGAGATGTACTAGAGGCCTAATGCTGAAATCCCTATTCCCCATAATTGCATCCTCCCATCTACATCCCATTATATGGGGACTTGTATTACATAGGTTCATAGGTTCATACTAGGCTATCTGCCCTAGGGCATTTATAAGCCTAGCCAGAGTGTGTTTGGCTTTCACCACCCATTTTAAATTAATTCTGCTATGCCCTTTTTCGAGGTTAGTATACTGTGCCTCTGTCTAACAGTGACACAGAAGTGATACCCGGGGTAAACCTACGATCTCCCATCCACTCATCAAGATCCCTCTTGAAGAGAGTCAGTGAGGGAATCTGCCTAACCTGGACTGGGATTTTATTCCAGAGTGAAGGGAGCCTCTGGGTTATGAATCTGTCCCTCCAGCATGTCCTATTTATTTCAGTGCTGAGGTTCAAGTCTCTCGAGCACGTAGCTCGATGGGATTTGGATTTTCTGAAGTGCAGCATGTCCATTAATTCCAGGTTGAACATGGCTTTATACATCAGGCACAGATCGCCTCTGAGCAGGCGGTATGCCACTGAGTAGAGCTGGAGTTTCTTTAACCGGGCAGCATATGGCATCTATTTGAGCCCTTTGATCCTCTTGGTGAGGTACTTTTGGGGTCTTTCCAGTTGCTGCAGGTGTCTGGTAAGGTACATCCCAAAAGGGGCATTGTACTCAATTATGGGCCTGATGAGAGATGAGTAAAGAGGCACGATGACCTCCCCTGATCTAGATGTGAATCCCTCAATGATTAGGTGGGCTATATAAAATGTTTTTCTAACCACTTTGGCCACGTGGTTGTCAAATGAGAGATTGCTATCAACTTGGGTCCCCAGGTCCCTAATTACTTCTTCTGTACTTAATGGATTACCACCTATGTGGTCATTTGTGGGCACTTTGTTTTTGCCAAAGGGGATGACTATACACTTTTTGGCATTTAGCTTGAGGCCATGGCTCTGGCACCAGTTGTCTGTTTCTATGAGGCCCTTTTGGAGGATGCTTGTGTCGGCTGGAGAGTCGATTATGGTGCCCAGTTTGCAGTCATCTGCGAACTTGGTCAGCCACAGTCCTTCCGTGTTGGCCTGTACCTCTGAGAAATATATACCAAACAAGACAGGTCCCAGGACTGAGCCTTGTGGGATGCCACTTGTAACTGGTTTGGAGTCTGACATGGCTCCAGCAATTCTAACCATGTGGGTTCTGTCCTTGAGTCAGTTTGCAACCCATCTAGTGACATAGGGGTTTATATTTAAGCTGGTGAACTTATCTATAATGCCCGAGTGGGGTATTGTATCGAAGGCTTTTGCGAGGTCCAGGTAGGCTGTGTGGACCACCTTCCCCTCGTCAATGGCCTTGGTGACTGTTTCAAAGAAATCAACCAAGTTTAAGAGGCAGGATCTGACCTTAACAAAGCCGAACTGGGTAGGATCCAGTGTCTGTAGGTCCAGAATATCTTTATTTATGAGGGCCATGATTATCCTTTCCATAGCTTTGCAGACCAAGCTAATCAGGGTTATGGGGCGATAGTTTCCAGGATCCGTTGAGGCACCACCTTTGTGGAGAGGGACCACTGTTGCTGTACGCCACTCTTTGGGTACATATCCTGTAGTAAGGCTGAGATTGAACAGTAGTTTTATTTTTGGGTTTAGCCCTTCTTGGAGTTCATGTAGGACGCAGAACGGGACACCGTCTAGTCCCATTGATGCTGTGTTTTCTGCTTTGGAGAGGGCGGCTCTTACCTGAGCATCTGAGATGTCAGGGGGGCAGCACTCTGCTGGGATAGATATTTGCCCTTTGGTGGGGGGAGTTTGCACTGAACCTGTCAGCTAGGATGTTGGCAATGTCTGTGGGTTCGGTGTATTTTTTGTCATTTTGGACTAATTCTGAGCATATCTGGGAATTCCCACCCAGGTTCTTAACATAACTAAAGAAAGCCTTGTGATTATCCTTAGTGTCCTGTGCAATTTTTCTCTCGAAGCTGGCCTTAGACTATTTTATGAGTGCCCGTAGTTTTTTGCTAATACTGATCAGAGATGCCTTCCCTTTTTGGGATTTTGCTCTATCATGTAGTAGCTTCCTCCTTCTATTGTATAGTTTGTTTATGGCTGGGGTCCACCAGACAGGACGTCTGCCTTTGGAGGATTGGGTCTTGGTTTTATCTGAGATTGCATGATCCATGCATTCCTGAAGGTGTTCATAGAATGCGTTTAAAAGGATTCTGCGGTCTGGGCCGTATTTTCCACGGGCCTGGGGGCTTTGAAGGATTCCACCTCAGTTTTTAGGAGTGTTAAATTTGCTTTAGAGAAGTTTTTCACTGTGGCTTTCTGGGCAGGGGGTGGGGGTCGGGATGTGAATATCCAGTGAGATTAGTTTATGGTCTGATCTTACCAGTGAGGTATACACTTCTGTTCTGGAGCATAGAGTCCCCATGTTAGTGATGATCAGGTCCAGTATGTTTTCCCCTCTTGTGGGAGTGGTAACAAGTTGTTCCATAGCATTTGAGTTTATAAATTCTAGGAGTGTTGGAGCTAGAGTAATGCTCCCAGTCTATGTTTGGGTAGTTGAAGTCACCCAATATAATGGTGTTTGGAGAGACCTTCATATTTTCCAGTGTTCTCAGGAAGGCCGAGTGGGGTTCCTGTGTTTGGGAGGGTGGTCTGTAGCAGGCTATAAACTGGAAGGCAGTTTTACCCACTGTTAGTTGCACATGGATAGTCTCTGATGCTTCGTGCTGTGCCACCAACCTGGAGGTGTGGGTATCTTTGACGAATATTGATACTCCCCCTTCTTTTGTGGTTCGGTCCAAGTTTTCGGGCTGAAAAGCATGGTATGAGGTATAACCTGTTAGTGCTGTGGTGCTCTCAGGAGCCTTGAACCAGGTTTCTGTTACTGCACAGATATCGATGTTCTCCATGCTAAGGAGAGTTTTGAGTGCATGCATCTTGAGGTTTAGACTTCTGGCGTTGAGTAGCATTACCCTTAGTTTCTTATCCCTTGTGATACCTATGGAGGTGGGTTTGTCTTTTGAGCCTTGCCTAAAAAAGGCACTATGGGGGTAGCAAGAGCCTTTGCCAATAATCAAAAGCCCAGGGGTGACAGGTGCAAGCCGTCCCTAGCAAAACATCGTGGCTTGTCGAGCATGTCATTCCAGGCTGACAGGCACTGGATCCCCTTTGAATGACACCAATACTTAAGCCAATTGTTGAAATACTTGGTAGAGTGATGTAATCCTTTTGTCCAGAAATCCTGAAGCAAAATGCTTCTGAAATCACAGTCTGTCTTGGTAAAGCAAGTTACAGACCTGGTTACCATAGGCAGCTGCTTGCCTTTTGTAGGTAATGCTCAATAACAGGTGATTGCCTGTGGACCAGTCCATGACTCAGACTAGCTAATTGTATTTAGAACAGCTGGGTTGCACTTTCATTAGCCAATAACATGGCACAGCAGTGCAGTATTTAAGGTCTTCATGCAGGCCTTGGCCCCTTTCCTAGTCTTTGAGATGGACGTTACTGATGTGTGGAGACTACATCATTGCAGAGGGTAGGTACAAATACTGTCCACTGTTGGGATTTATGTGGTATGTCCACAGTTTTGCATGCTATGCTTGGGAATTATCAAATGACTTTCTGATTATGTGGCAGTTCAGTGTTAGTGTGGGTTGAGGTGAGTAAGAGGGAAGACACATGTGAGTGTCATACGTCATGCACATCAGAATATGCATGTTACTGCAATAGCTGCTGGTCTATCACCTGTGAATGCTTGAAGGGGCAGACTGTGACACACATGCCTGTCACTTAACCTTTGTCCCCCACCCGTTTATGTATGGGTGTTGTATGGATCCCTTGTTCTAGGGGATTGTGAGGTATAGTAGGCCAGTAGCAGGTAGCTGAACATACTGTTCCATATGTTGCAGACTGTAGATGCTGCTTTTTGACCAGGAGTGATACTGGGGAGTTTGAACACACTGGAGGAGAGCAAGTTGTATGTGTCAGTGAGGGAACAGTGTCAGCTCTGTCAATACAGTGGAGCCAGGGTGAGGGTACCCATAACAGTTCAGGTGAGGCATGTGCTTAAGCTACATATGTTATGTAACAGTTCAAATTGGAGTGGTAGGTGACATATAGGTAGCCTATACATATTTATGCAGTGTGCACCTACCTACAGGCCTTTGATATGCTAACATGGGTAGCAGTGAATGCAGCAGCACCAACCTGTTTTGGTTAAAGTCTCAGGACTCAGTCATAATTTGTTGTATACACAAGCATGTAATTAGAGTGTAAACCACTGAATTTAAACCCAGGACTGTGGTTGGCAAAATGTACGGCATGCTAGGAATTTAACAGATTAACTACTGAGTCAGTGCTGCAGTATGTGTATTTGCAAGATATATGTGCATGCATACAGTCTGTTACACGGGATTCGCATTAGCAGTATGTGTTCCAGTGGGTATTACATGTGACACTGTACTGACTGTCATCATTTTCTAACCTCAATCTCCACTGACTTGTCAGTAATTTAGTGAACAGAAAAGATTTTGTGAAAAGCATGCCAAAAGTAGGTGACACAAATGTGGACATTCTGCAACAGTCTGTGCAATTGACAACTATACCTGTTATCCCAGGCCTCACATATATCCATCATTATTTATTTGGCTATGTACTGGTTTGGTGTCTGCATCATAGTCTAAAGTACACTGACAATTTTCCCATCATGTGTACATGCAGTGTTGGCAATCAGGATATGTTTATGGAGACACCTATTTTACTTCAGAACTGAGTGCACGAGGGGGCTAATGCACTATGCTGTAGTTGACAGGTGCCTGGATTCGAGACTTGGCAAGGGGTGATTATTTTGAAGATGTGCCTAACAGAGTCAGAAATACAGAATATGATTAAGGGACTTTTAAGCAGTTTTAAGTGGGTTTGTGCTGTGAGGCGGGCAAACAGTGCCACTTAGCTCCGCTTAATCCTGAGCTAATTATAAAAAAAAGAAAAGAAAAAAAGGGTCATAGGAGAGTGGTGAGATGGGGGAAACAGGGGGAAAAACATACTGAAAGGCAGGTAGGCATGTGCAGAAAGGGTGTAGGAAAGGACCATAGCTTTCTATTTCTTGTACAGCAACAGCTGTGCAGGTTGTACAGAATTTAGAATTCAGAACCTCACACCACAGAGAGAGGGCTGAGAGCAACATAACTGTGTTGATTAATTCATTTAATAATTGCTTGTGTCCAATGGACATGGGTGTGAATTGGAGAGCTATGTATGGGGGTGATATTTTTTTAGGGACAGGCACCCTTTTTTAAGGTGACAGTGGAATGTTGGGGAAGGGATATAGGTATGTGCTGGGAGGTAAGTTGGGTAGCAGAAGTTACATTTGCAGAGAGACATGACAAACAAGACAGAATACATGGGTGCTATGTCTCACTGTAGGGTGGTAAACACCTTGGACAGAGAGGGTGTTGTGGATTCAGAGAGCCATGTACCTGAAGATGGCAGCAGTAAGATTGAGCTCCCTACCCATGGGCAGTCAAAACTTCTCCTTCACTGCCACGAAGGTGGCTGTGCTGGTGGCTGGGTGGAAGAGTCACCTTTCCCTTCCAGGTTGGCCAGTCTGCCTTCAATCCGGTTCAGGCGATTCTCATAACCACAATGCATGATCCTGTGTACCATCATCAGTAGCTGTTCCTGGCTGACACTCCCGGGGGGGGGGCCCTGTCCCCTGAGGCAGTTCCACCCATAGTTATAGTTGGTGCAGAGCCAGCAGAGGGGGTGCCACCAGCTTGGGTCCCAGACATGCTGGGACCCAGTGCCACAGCCGGCTGAGGCAGGGTAGACAGATCACCAGGAACCAGCCTGTTGAGTCGACCTATGGTGTTGAGGTATTTCAAAGTATATAGGTTAGTAATGAACATAAAATGTAATTAGTTATAACATCATGCCAGAATGTTGCAAATAACCCAGTAACATTAGTACATGGAACACAGCAATAAGTGAGATAACAGTCAGTATAGTAACAGCATGCCAGTAACAGTTACAGCATAAGTGCAACAACATAGGTAATTCAACAAGGTATGTCAGTATGTAACCATTGTAATACATAACAATAATAAAATAAAAGGCCCAACATAACATTTTGAGAAGAACATATCTTATTACTAAACCATAACCGATTTATAACAATAATAAATTATGATGCAGATAAGGGGTGGGGGGAGAAAGAAATACAATCCATTAATACCAGAACAGGCTATATTTTTGCAACAGTACTCTTATATACTCTACAGGTCTCCCCCTCCTTAATGTATCCATTTGCCCTATAGCTTCTGTAGTATGTAATACCTCTCATGCTGTCCGCATGGGACAGTAAAGGTCAAGCTGTAATACCTACAGGTACAAAACTGCAGAGGACTATTACATGTCAGGGGGACAGATATGACTACCAATGTATACTGTGGACTGATATAGTATAACTGTGCTACTGTCATAAATCATGTCCATGATAGATATGTGACAGAGGGATTATGCAACAGTGGTCACAGTACGTGACAGTGTGACACTTGAGAGACATGTATTGTGCACAGTACAGAGAGTTTACAACTATCATGCTGTCCTTGGCGGGCATGGGTTTAGACTATCAGCAGACATTCACAGACACACCAGACATACATACATACCAAGATTACACATTTTATTTATTGTAATAATTTTTATTAGTATTGTACTTGTTGCCTTTATTTTCTGATGTGTTATCACCTTGCTGAGCAATGCTGTTAACACTCTGGTACATCGGAACATACAAATTATTAACACATTCTAAGGGTTACTGCAGCAATTTATTTACCTTTAATTCCTGTGGAGAGAACATCTGTTAAAAGTACATACGTGATTCAATAATATTAACTAGTTCTTGTCACTGGACTCAAACCCTGATCTGTGTGTGACAAAATGTACATCAGATCTAGCATTTATCAGACTGAGCTACTGAGCCACTACTGCATACTGACTGACTGCTAACAAAATATGACCTGGTAGTAGAAGCAGATTGTTATACAACACTGCACGAACAGTTGAACACAGATGCATGAGATTCAAACATGACAGAGATAGTAGGTAAACTCTACATTAATACACAGAATGCAGCTGTACACAATAGAACCCTAGTGGGGGAAATATCTGTGATGTGTACAAACCATATCAGAGTGCTGGGTTGCCTACCTGACCCATATACAGTCGCAGATGGTATATTTGCAGTGTACAGCTATTACAGTTTCATACTTGTTTACAGCAGCATACGTCAGAGCAGCAATGCATATAGCTGAAATGCAGTGGTTAAAACAAGACAGTCATGATATGCACAATATAATAGTCCTTGGGCATTCCTATTATTGCTTCAGATATTAGTGCAGAACAAATATCAGAATGCATTATAGCTTGTAATACAGCTCTAAATCTACAGTTAAGCGGAACACTCTTAATTAGTTAACCTTCAGTCACTTAGTGGTATAGTTTTGTTTTAGTTAACACCAGATGTAATACTGAATTTCATGAACAACAGCCCAAAATACACACATATTGCAAAACACAGCTTTATTAGGGCTGACTCCATGCAGTGATTGGTATATTTTCCAGTCATTATTGCAGAACAGTTCATATAATGCAGGTGTTGCAATACAGCTGTAATTTCACAATTAATGCAGTAGAAGCTTTATTTCCATAACATTCTCAGGTTTCATGCTTTCATCTTTATTGAACTATACCTGGCATTACTCACTTATTGCAGTCCAGCTCTATGACCACATTCATTGCAGTACACTCAAATTTCTATATAACTAATGGCAGTTAATACACAACTCCTTCTTGCTTATATGACTGTAGATTGCAAGATACATCTGTACTAACCACACTTATGGCACAACCTGGCCAGGCACTCTGCATGGGCTTCTAGGTTGCTAGCTCTGTCCTCTGCAGCTGTAGGGAGAAAAGCACACAATTATGCATACCTGTCTAGCACACATTCAGATTAGATATTGGTAAGAAAAGGCAAACAGTACTTACAAACTTGTGGGGCATTTCCATCTCAAGCATCCTGGACCCAGGTGTCCAGAAGTCCCCTCTTCCATCACTTCATCTCATCAGAATTATGATGGACCTGCTCACCTATGCTGGAGATACCTGTAGCACTGGTGAGATCATGTGCCAGCCATTCCCAGGCTTCCAACTTGTACTGCAATCCCTGGTACTGGCCCTGCAGCAGCCAGACAGCATGGTATTTTACAAAGAGTCCAAACATAACCGTGGACTCTAGAATGCCCTACTATTGGTCATGGAAGCACACACCCTCTCCAACACCTGCCATAGCTCCTGCTAGGTTCAAATTCCAATTGGTTCCTCTGTATTTCCACCTGTTACATTTATATGAGCTTGTTTTCCTGCCCTTTACCACCATCAGGCAATTTTTAAAACTGTGGCACTTCACTTAGCACCATGCAAACCCACTCACATCAGCTGAGCAGTGCTTAAACTGCCAATGCTCAGCAATGTTTAGCGGTGTGCAAACCAGCTTAGCTGAGCTCAGCAATGCTTAAACTGGCATTGCTTAGCAGTGTTTTGCACCACTTAGCAATGCACAAACCAGCCAATCACTGCTAAAACATTTCTTGTTTAAGCAGTGCTTGCCAAGGCTTAGCTGAGCACAGAAAAGCAGGATTTAAAAATATATCTCATAATGTGTATTTGCCACATAAATGCTTAATAACATGTCTGTGCATTCATACAAAATTCAGTCAAGGTTTAATAGTACTTCTCATAAATGTGTATTTGCAAACTAAATTTAATAACCTGTATGTGTAATCATACAAAATGTAATCAGGATTTAACATAATTTTCCTAAATGTGTATTTACAAAATAACCTGTCTCTGTATTCAAACCCTGCACCTACTGCACATAAGGATGTCACTCTAACCATTTTGGTATGTGGCTGTGTGGAATGCTGCTATACTTTTACATATATGTCTCCACTTCTTTTAAGCACTGCTGAGGACTGCACCTGCTCAGTTATGTTTAAACTTGACATTTGTTACCATTATTAAATGTATCCAGTTTCTATTTTTAGATGTCTGGCACATGTCCATTGCTGCACACTGCGCAAACACAAAAAAAAAAAGTTTTATTTCATATGCATACATTTATATCCGGCACTTTGACAGTGCAAGGGGTTTGTTACTCATCTCTGGACACAGTAACATACTCCCTGCACTGATTCAGTAACCATGTTACATGGCTCTCCCTTGATAATGTGCCTTCATTAATATACATGGCAAGCTACCAAGGGGGTACCACATATCCTCCATGTTATCTTTACACTATGCCTACACAGATTTTATTAAATCCCCAAGATGGACTTTCACCACAGTTGGCTGTTGTTGTTGATCCACCACTATATACACACACACAGGTATACATGCACACATATATATATATATATATATATATATATATATATATATATATATATGTATATATATATATATATATATATATATATATATATATATATATATATATATAATGTGTGTGTGTGTCTATATATATATATGTGTGTGTGTGTGTGTGTGTGTGTGTGTGTGTGTGTGTGTGTGTGTGTGTGTGTGTGTGTATGTGTGTGTGATTTTGTATGCTCATGGGAGTGCGGGTGTGTGTGTGTGTGTGTGTGTGCATGCATGTGTAGATTATTTAGTTCAGGTAACTCAAATAACAGTGCATCAGGTAAGAATG
This sequence comes from Protopterus annectens, assembly GCF_019279795.1. Taxonomy (NCBI): domain Eukaryota; kingdom Metazoa; phylum Chordata; order Ceratodontiformes; family Protopteridae; genus Protopterus; species Protopterus annectens. The sequence continues at coordinate 150,413,539 of NC_056736.1, read as the reverse complement.
TGAAGAAATGTATACTAACTCTGAGGTTTTAGTGTGTCAGCTGCAGATTCACTTTATAATCTCGAAATACTGAAATATTGAATTTCAGTATCTCGAGACTATAAAGCCGAAAAACCAAAAAGCCGAGAACCAAAACCTCAAAACCCAAAACCACCACCATTACAGCACAGATACAAACACAAGTACACCTACCGCCGCACAACAACACAAACACACACACACCCTTACTATAAGCAGGGGGCAAGTCCCCTTCACCCCACATGTGGGGAGCTCTACCCCCTGCACCCCCTACTTATATATACTAACTCCAGGGTTGCACTAAACACCAACACAAACAAAGCCCACCAACATACATTCCGCACACCCCCTCCACAAACACACATTGCACAGATACAAACACCACCACTCTCAACACTGACACAGTCACACACTCACCTACGTACCCTAACTCACACATAACTCTCCCTGACACACTCACAAACATGCAAACCCTCCCACAAACCCTTAAAAACACCACACTTACCTAAAGTGCCATCAGTACCACGGGTTCTACATTTCTGGGTTCAATATTCTGTAGTTTTGCACATCTGCAGATTTGACACTTTGGTCTCGAGATACTGAAATTCGACATTTCAGTATTTCGAGATTACAAAGTGTTTCTGTCAGCTGCTTCTCCTGCTCTGAGTTACATAGATACCAGAGTTAGCATATATAAATGCCACCGGTATTGGGAAACATGGGGTACATTATATATACATATTCGTATATATGTATATGACTTTTCAGAATTCACTTTTTATGTGTTGAGATTAATTTCATCAAGTGATATGATTCACAGTATCAGATCTTATATATCTATGCAGTGTTCTGACTAATTAAAAATGGTCAAAAGCCTGAATTGTGACCAAGTTAAAGTTGTTTTGAAAAATGTTGTGAGTTGCAAAGTATTTTAGTCTTCTGATATTTTTATTGGCACCTTTGCGTATTAGCTATAAGCTTTATTTCCTCACTCAATGAAGTCTGATGTGATGACAGCTAGATTGCTGGACAGCTAGTTAACTGGACAGATACAAAGGCAGGCAGTACAAGAGAAAATGAACAAAGTTTATTTTGAATACTTGACAGCATTTCTGTTGGTGTGTTATTTGTAGAATTCTGCCTTTTTTTTAAGAAATTAACAGACATAGGAAGGAGATGCCTTAGTGAAACACACTGATGAATATGTCAGAGATATATCTATAAAATAAAATCAACAAGGAAAAAGTATTATGAACTGACATAGTTTGCACCTCAATGTTAATATAAAAAGACTTTTCGTACTTTGCCTCTGTCTTCTGAATCTACAATAATGGCAACCAATTAAAACAGCATAAAATATATTTGAGAAAGCAAATGAAAACGATGATACACAATGAATGCTTAGATTCCTCAGCTCTTAATGTGGTTTGACTACGTTTAATTCAAGAGGATATGTTAGCAAAATTGGACTGTATATGGAAGTACAAGAATAACTTAGCAAAATTGCAAAATTTGGATTTTGACTGGCTAATTAATCCACATCTTATTTGTATTTACGTTGTCAACTTGACTCTTTGTTTTCTCTTGCAGAGTTCTTTCGTGAGCTGCTTGAAAGTGCTGACAAGTCCCTTAATAGTACATTTGCAAAAACATATGGTTGGGTATATATAAAGAAGTCTAAAGTATTCCAGGACCTTTTCATTGAACTAAAGCGATATTATACAGGTGGCAACGTTAACCTGGAGGAGATGCTTAATGACTTCTGGGCTCGATTGCTGGAAAGAATGTTCCAGCTCATTAACCCACAGTATCAGTACACTGAGGACTTTTTGGAGTGCATTAGCAAATATACTGACCAGCTGAAGCCATTTGGAGATATACCCAGGAGAATAAAAGTTCAAGTGACAAGAGCATTTATTGCTGCCCGCTCTTTTGTCCAAGGGCTAACTGTTGGCAGAGAAGTTGCCAACAGAGTTTCCAAGGTAAGATAGAAAAATAATACTTTATAAAGTTTATTAGTAGCTGGGTCATTGTCTGTTTTTCACAAATATTAAAAGAGTGCAAGGCAGCTTGTCATCAAAGTGAACTAAGCCCAGAAAGTCTGAATCAAAGCACTATCAGTGCTGCTCAGACTTCCTGCAAGAAATTAGGTTATGTTCATAAAGTATGTTTTAACCCAAGTAAATATCTTCAGTATTTTATATAAACTATCTTATTCTGTAGAGTGTTAAATAAGCATCATCTTTTAAGTTTTGCATTAAAGAAGACTACCTCTCCCAGACATGCTTTGCATTACGTTTTTGCCATAATTCTTGATGTATTCATTGAATTATAAACTGGGTATGATTTATAAAGATAAATTAAATACTGATATATCATACATATGTGCCCACGTGTATAAATATATATATATATGTACACATATATACTTATATATGTATACGTACATACACACACACACACATATATATATATGTGTGTGTGTGTGTGTGCGCGCGCACACATATAGAGTAAACCTTTTTTGATTACTCACGCAGAAGAATAGCTGGAGTAATTTGACTTTCCTCCTTTTCTGTTAAGAAAGCAGACTCTTAATACATTGTTGTGTGAACAGTAATAGGAATAAAATTACCTTCTTTGCTACTGAAAATGATATTATTTCCTATTAATATTTTTTAAGATAACCTTATTTCAGTCCATCATTTTCTGTTCAAAAGAGTTATTTCACAGGTATTTCTTTTCAATGGATATTTGAAGGAATTGCCTTTCAGTATAATGTGTTTTGGCCAATGGACTTCAAAACAGTTGTTTTCTTCAGATGGATCAAAAGGGCGCAATGATTAGCTCTGCATCTATTGTTTATTAAACTGTCCTCATGGCCATTACAATAAGACATATTATTAGATGTATAATGTGAGATATAAGACATAGAGAAGTCCAAACAATAATATGGCAATAAACTGCATTATCTACTTTTGTGAGGTAGTAAATATCGTGGCGGGCCAAGTTGAGGTGCTTATTTCCTATGCTGAACTGCGTCATTGAGAATTTTAATTGTGCTGCTAGTTTTTGCTGTTTGCATCAACAGTAAATGTAAGGCATACAGTCATAAGCACACAAATCTGTGGCCACAGTATGTCATTACTTGTAACCAGTATTGCTAGGGTTCATAGCCAAATATAAATGTGAACAATTCACCAGAAATGGTTCACTGTGCATTCTTTTAACAATTCAAGTCATGATGAATCATGAAAATACACTAAGATGTTTAGATTCTTTAGCCGTTTCATGGCAGATTACCAGTTGCAGGAAAACTGACTGATGGAAACATATCTTACTTGCACATGTACAAATTCTACAGCCTTTCCAGAAATTTCTGATACATGTATCTATGGAGCACAATCTACCTAAAAGAAAATAAATATGATCTCTGCATAATGATTTTATGGGTTAGCAATTCAAGATTTTTCTCAGTCTTTCTGCAGATGCGTTCACAAAGCTAGATCTTGCAATAAAGTAAATAAATCCTAATTATTTTATATAGGTTATACTTTTCATAGTCAAAGCAGTGTGTAAATATTTGTTGTATACACCAGTTGCAGTGCAATATGAATGTAAAGCACATTATCAAATGCATTTATATCTAAATTAAAAAAAATGATTCATTGACTCAAATGGGAATCTCCTGAAACTACACTTCTTAAAAAGGCACATTCAAGTAAATTACAAGAAGTTATTTGTTTGTTTAAGAGAACTGGATATATAGGAAAACTGTATTTATTGCAATGCAGTGCTCATTATGTTTAGCTCTAAAGATTGTTGTATTCATAGACAGCATGCTGTTCATTTCGATTAACTTCTGTCATGGTGAAAGTGCAGATTTTTTGGGTGACCAGTCTGGCAGGTGAGATAATAGCAGTTATGTTAGAAAACTGCCAGGGACATTGTCACTGCTTCACAAGTTTGCTTGTAGCTTTCGCCCTGTGCATAGACAACTATGGCTGTGTCATTTGGATGCAGTAATAAGATGTTATGTAATAACCAGCTAGAAATCCCCAAATTCCTTGTCAGATGGTGGTCTGTACAACCACTTAAGTAGGTATGCTACTTGCTTTCTGTTTTAGGGGAAATGGGCTTTTCAGCACTGTTTGGATATGCTGTATTGTAACACACATCTGAAGTATCTTCAGAGTCTGCAGTGAATGCTATCAGCCTCAAGTTGTGCTACACCCCTAGGTTGTCATTTCTTTGCTTTAACAAACTGTGATGGTCACTTTACAAAAGTAGCTACTGAGGATGTCATGATCATTGTTACTTCAAAAAACAAGTAATCTCCGTGGTATCCCCGAAGTCTCAAAACTACCCACTAACGTGTAGTGGGTCTAAAAACAAAACAGTATAAGAAACTTCTCTGTGTGGAAGATTTTCAGTCCATATATTTCTAGTTAATCACTGTATATTAATCAGGTCAGACAATAGTAGTAGAAGTAGCGAACGTAAGCTCGTCAAGTCAAAAAGTAATAATAGAAAATATATAATTCTACAGCATTACTAAGTATTCGAAAATAATCCAAGCAAGGCAGAGGCCATCTGTTTCCAGTCGAAAATCCTTTATTAAGTACACAGACAAGTGATCCAAGTAAAACAAAAATAGAGTAATAATTTCCTCACAAGCTTTCTAAATATATATATACTTTTTATCAGGCATGGGAGTGGTTTATTGTGCTGTAAAACAAAGTGTTATTGGTACACATGTTAAATTCACATCCCTTCCCCCATCAGTGTGACATTCAAGCTGGTCCTGCCCTACCTAGTAGCTGTCATAATAATATATAGCCCTGATGTACTTTAATGGTACATCTTATTTAACCAAATTATTAAGTAGATTATTAAGTTTGTGATTTGATCCAAGGCAATATACTACATGGCTGGAAATATATCAACCTTATTTCATTTTGCGATCAAAAATTATATATAAATATATGCATATACATTTTGCATGTAAAAATCAGTTTCTATTTTCATAACCTATTGTTAACAAAGATCGCTTTCGTCCTTCTAGACTTCTTCAGGTCTGTGTACAAGAACCCTAAAAACCTATATAATTGTATAATTAGTTAGTATTGTTATTACCATCATTTTGAATAAAGTGGAAAAAAGAGAACCAGAAAAAAATAAAAATAAGACAAAATGCATGTATGATGATGGAAACAAAATATACACTTTAATATCAAATGATTAAAAATGGTATTTAAAACCAATTTGTAGAAAAAAAAAATAATAAAATAAAATACTGTTATTCTAAAAGTGTATTAATTCTGGTTTAAGCACTTGGGCTTTCAAGCCAGTTATTTTACATTAAGAGGGTTCGTGGTCTGCACTCTTGTGGGAGGAGAGGCTGGACTCTGCCCTTCTGAGCTGGGAATTTCTGGTTAAAGGCTTATAGTGCATGCATATCTGAACTGTTCCTTACTGAAGTTGGTGCGCCTTGTTTGCTGTGGCATAGACTGGATTCGGGCCTGCTGGATCTAGCTTTGTTTGTGTAACTTGAGCACTAATCCAGACATTCTCTAAAGTATTCAATGGTATTTATTACTGCTTGGTTGTAACTTGATTAAAGTGTAGCTATCATTCAAGTCTTTTGGATTAAGCACTTGGGCTTCAGAACAGTTGTTTTACATTAGGAAGGTTTGTGGCAAGCACTGTGGTGGCAGGACAGGTAGCTTTCATCCTTCTAAGTTGGGAACTGCTGATTGAGAGCCCAGTGTCCAAGTGTATTAGTTCTGGTTTAGGCACTTGGGCTTCAGGCCAGTTATTTTACATTAAGAAGGTTCATGGTCTGAACTCTTGTGGGAGTAGAGGCTGGACTCTGCCCTTCTGAGCTGGGAATTTTCTGGTTAAAGGTTTATAGTGCCTGAATATTTGAACTGTATCTTACTGAAATTGGTTCACCTTGTTTGCTCTAGCATAGACTAGATCCAGGCCTACTGAATCTAGCTTTGTTTATATGCTTGTTGTTTGTTTGCTTGTTATTTCCCTGGAAGCTAATTCCACCTAATACGCAACTTCTCAGCGCTTCTGTGGATCACTAGTGATATCTGCATTGGTTACTGTACTTATTTCCTTGTTTCACTTGAAAGAAAGTTACTGTTTGTCATTTTGCATTTAGTTACTTGTAACACATTGCACTCAAGTTACCTGGCACTTGCTCACTAAAGCAATTATATAAGTCAGCACTAAAAATTAAAAGCACTACACCCTCACTCCCCACTGGCCCTTGTTTTCAATTAAGGATTTCCCAATATTATTCTAGCATGTCCAAAGGTCAGTTGTCAATCTCCTCTCCGGTCCAGCTGGTGAATCTGGGAATCTTGAGGCAATGTTATAACTGCCTCATGTACACAGACAACCCTCTCCTCCTCCCACATAACACAAATACTTGAGAGATGCAGCTATTTAGCCAAACTGGAGGCTGAGCTCTCTCAACTCAGGACTGGCAAGACCAGACAGGAGGAGAAGGCAACTACACACACCACAAAACCAGCCTCACATAATGCTACCACTCCACTGAATCAAACACATAAACACACAAAGACATACTCAGAGGCTCTGAGTAAAAATTTACCTAAACAGCAGAGGCCTCCAAAGCAGACACCCAAACAACTGCTACCTCAAGACACCCCACAAGCAACACATAAACCACAAAAGCAGTGTGCAAAGCAGTCACAGCCCTTAAGGCCAAATACAACACCAAACATACTTGTCATAGGTGACTCCATAGTCAGACACACTGACGTCCCACTCACCAGGCTGAACAAGGAGAGGGTCACAGTAAGCTGCCTATCGGGCTAGAATCCGCCACATAACACAAGCACTGGTCACTCCATGGCAAGTACAAATATGACACAGTCATTGTCCATGCTGGTGTGAACGACCTGAGACGTACCTCCCTGGACTACATGAAAAGAGACATAGAGGAGCTCTCTGATTATGTAGCCCAGGCAGGTATGACCCTAATCCTGAGCAGTATCCTTCCTTCACCAAGAATGATGCCACAATATAGAGACAAGATGATCAGCTTTAACAATTGGCTTAATGTCTGGTGTCATTCAAAGGGGATCCAGTGTCTGTCTGCCTGGGATGACATGCTTGACAAGCCACGCTGCTTCACAAGGGACGGCTTGCACCTGTCACACCTGGGATTCCGGATATTGGCTAAGGCTCTTGCCACCCCCATAATGCCTTTTTTAGGCAAGGCTCAAATTCTAAACCTACCACCCTAGAAAACAAAAATGGGAAGAAACTGAGGGTAATGTTGCTCAATGCCAGAAGTCTAAATCTGAAAATGCACGCACTCGAGGCCCTTCTCAGTATGGAGAACATCGATGTCTGTGCTGTAACTGAAACCTGGTTCAAGGATCCTGAGAGCACCCCGGCACTATTAGGTTTTACCTCATATCATGCGTTCCGGCCCCAAAACCCGGACCACACCACAAAAGGACGGTGTATCCATATTCATAAAGGATACTCACACCTCCAGGTTGGTGGCAACGCCAAGCTTCGGAAACCATCCAGGTGCAACTAACCATAGGCAAAACTGCTCTACAAATTGTAGCATGCTACAGGCCACCCTCTCAAACTCAGGAACCCCACACAGCCTTCCTGAAGACACTGGAGGGTATAAATGTATCTCCAAACACCATCATATTGGGTGACTTCAACTACCCGAATATAGACTGGGAACATTACTCAAGCCCTAACTTTCTAGCCCAACGGTTCCTGGAGTTCATAAATTCAAATGCCATGGAACAGCTAGTCACTGTTCCCACGAGAGGAGAAAATATACTAGATCTCATTGTCACAAACATGGGGACAAAATGCTCCACACCGAAGTATATCCCTCATTGGTGAGATCTGATCATAAACTAATCTCACTGGAAATCCACATCCCGCCCCCACCCCAAGCAAAAAGACCATAGTGAAGAACTTCTCTAAAGCAAACTTCACACTACTCAAGACTGGTGTGGTATCCTTCAAGGCCCCTGAGCCAGAGGAAACCACAACCCAAGCTGCGAAGCCCTTACAAATGCCTTCTATGAACACCTCCAGGACTGCATGGATCAGGCAATCCCAAATAAAACCAAGACTCTTTCCACAAAGGGCAAACGTCCAGTCTGGTGGACCCCAGCCATTAACAAACTTTACAATAAGAGGAGAAAGCTATTACATGATAGAACAAAATCCATAAAAGGGAAGTCACCCCTGATCATTATTAGTAAAAAATACGAGCACTCATAAAATCAACTAAGGCCAATTTTGAGAGAAAAATTGCCATGGATTCAAAGGACAATCATAAGGCCTTTTTCAGCTATGTTAGGAACCTGGGTGGAAACTCCCAGATATGCTCAGAATTAGTCCAAAATGATACAAAATCACTGAACCCACAGACATTGCCAACATACTGGCAGACAGGTTCAGTGCAAACTTCACCCCTCTCCCCTAAAGGAGAGATAACTATCCCAGCCGAGTGTAGCCTCCCGGACATCTCAAATGCGCAGGTGAAAGCTGCTCTCTAAAGCTAAAAACACAGCATCAATGGGACCGGATGGTGTCCCCGGCTGTGTGCTACACGAGCTAAATGAGGAATTAAACCCGCACATAAGGCAGCTGTTTAATCTCAGCCTTACCACAGGATACGTGCCCAAGGAGTGGCGACGGCAACTGTGGTCCCACTCCACAAAGGCGGTGCCTCTACGGACCCTGGTAATTACGCCCCATAAGCTTAACAAGTCTAGTCTGCAAAGCTATGGAGAGGATCATAATGGAGCTCATAAACAAAGATATAGGGGAGTTGCAGACATTGGACCCGACCCAGTTTGGCTTTGTCAAGGGAAGATCATGCCTTTTGAACTTGGTTGACTTCTTCAAACAGTCACCAAGGCCATTGATGAGGGAAAGGCAGTCCATACAGCCTACCTTGACCTTGCAAGGCTTTCGACACAATACCCCACTCGGGTATTGTAGAAAAACTTACCAGCTTAAATGTAAACCCATATGTCACAAGATGGGTTGCAAACTGGCTTAAGGACAGAACCCACAGGGTTAGAGTTGCTGGCGCTGTGTCAGACTCCAAGCCGGTCACAAGTGGTGTCCCACAGGGCTCGGTCCTTGGCCCCTATTGTTTGGCATCTACGTCTCAGAAGTACAGGCCAACATGGGAGGACTTTGGCTGACAAAGTTTGCAGACGACTGCAAACTGGGCCATAGTGGAAAGTGCATCGGACACGGATATCCTTCAGAAGGGACTCACGGAAACAGATAGCTGGTGCCAGAGCCATGGCCTGAAGTTAAACGCCAAAAATGTATAGTCATACCCTTCGGGAAAAACAAGGTAACCCCAAGCTACCATATAGGTGGCAATCCACTAAGCACAGAAGAGGTTATCAGGGACCTGGGGACCCAGGTTGACAGTGGCCTTTCTTTTGACACTCACATTGCTAAAGTGGTTAGAAAGACCTTCTACATTGCCCACCTGATCATGAAGGGATTCACATCCAGATCTAGTGAGGTCATTGTTCCCCTGTACTCTTCACTTATCAGACCAATGATTGAGTACAATGCCCCATTCGGGATGTATCTCACCCGACATCTGCAGCAATTGGAGAGACCCCAAAAGTTCCTCACCAAAAGGATAAAGGGACTCCAAAATCTGTCATATGCTGCCAGATTGAAGAAACTCCAGCTCTATTCAGTCGCATACCGTCTGCTCAGAGGTGACATGTGCCTGACATACAAGGCCATGTCCAACCCGGAATTAATGGACATGCTCCACCTCAAAAAATCCAAATCCACCAAAACCAGCAAGAGCAAGCGACTTAAACCTTAGCACGGATATAAATAGGACGTGCTGGAGGGATAGATTTATCACTCAGAGACTCCCTATGTTGTGGAATAAAATCCCGGTCCATGTGAGGCAGAGCACCTCGCTGACTCTGTTCAAGAGAAATCTAGACCTGTGGATGGGAGATCGTAGGTTTACCCCAGGAATCATCTCTGTGTCACTGCTGGACAGAGGCACAACAAACTAATGGGCACAGTATTTTTTCATATAAGGGGTGGCGTAAGCCACAATAATTTGGGCTAGGCTTATAAATGCCTTAGGGCAGATAGCCTAGTATAAACCTATGAACCTATGAACCTATGAACAATTAGTCATGTAAACAATGTGGCAATTTTCTAAGTTCCTGTGCACTTTTAATTGAACAGTAGTAGTTTAGTCCAGGCTTTCTAAAAGAGTTCAGCTTTAATTGCCACATGAGTTCATGTTTCTCCAGAATATTCGGGATGTCTCCTTCAAGAACACCCATGTCTATGCTATCCAGGATCTGGAACTTAAAACCTGTGTGTCTTTTATGAAGAGAAAGGTGTTTGGCTAGTGCATTATTTTTTCATCCAGAGCGGATTTCTGACAGATGACATGAAATCCTTCGCTTGAGTTTATTTACAGTCTTGCCCACATAGAATGCATCACATTCATTGCACTGTGCCCTGTAAATTACTTTTTTAGTGTTACAGTCACCCCCTGCACTGGTTTTAATGATCTTCTTTAAATAAGGGCAATAAAAACTATCACCTTGCTGTATAAATATACAAAATGTACATTTAGTTTCACATCTTTTAATGCTTTTCTCACATGGTCTAGGTTTAAATTCAACAAAACTTCTAATATTCCTTGCCTTCCTATAAACAAATGAAGGGGCTTCACCTAAGATGTTAATCAGAAAAGGGTTTCCTGTGACAATGTCCCAGTTTTCTTCAATAATATTTTTGATACTGTGATAATCCAAAGTGTATGTCAGGATGCAGCTATTTTTGCATTTGTTATTCTCTGTGGAATTACTTAACATTTTTCTACTGGGGAGGTTGAGTGAAGGTGCTTCAGTCCTTTTCAGTTCTATAATGGGTTCCAGGATGTTTTTTTAACATCTGACTTTCATAGCCTCTCACTAGAAAATCATTCTCTAAGTTGTTCAGGTTTCTCAAAAATGGTTCCATCTCTGTGGTAATTCGAGCTAATCTATAGCCTTGGGATTTCATTACATTATACTTGGTTTTTGTAGGATTAGACTTTTACTGTGGAGTAATAAGTTAACCCTCGTTGGGTTTCTGTTATTGTTGGCGTCCTTGGAAATCTGCATATCTAAGAAAGTGGTTGAAGTACAGCTATGGGAAGAGGTAAACTTCAAGAAGGGGGTTGTTTGATTGAGGTAAGTGATAACATTTCCAAGCTGTAAGGTGTCACCTTCCCACACAATAAAGACATTGTCAATAAAACGTAAATAGCATGTGATATGCTGCATGTAATCTGTGTTGTTTAACACAAAGTCCTCCTCCCATTTGCCCAGGGCTATGTAAGCTATGCTGGGAGCCATGGCAGCCCCCATTGCTATACCAGTTTTTTGTTTGTAGTGTTTGCCATTGAAAGTAAAGAAATTGAAGTCCAGTACAAGATTAATGAGCTTGCTTAACTTTTGCAGTTCCTGACCTTTCATCTTGGAATTGTGAAATTCACAAAGCCATGACGCTTGTTATTATGTTACTCATGTTATGTACTGCTGTTTCTCTGTGCAGTATAATTTTATTACCTGTTTGTTATTATAAATGAGTGCAACAAAAATGTCATTCTTACTATTAAATGGCAATAATCAAAAATAGTGCATGCAATAACAAAGGCTGTCTGGGTTAATGTCTGTTGACTTAATATTTGACAAACTATAGAGCCATTAATATAGTGACAGGTCACCCAAAGAGATCTACAAAAACATATGGAAGACGACGGGGTAAAATGCATAAAAATACTGATAGTGCACTATGACCCTTTATCTCAAATTAATGTTCTCAGCAAGGGGCAAGAATGTCCTCTCAGCCTCTGTTTTAGGGCTGTATGCCCAACGTCATGCAACTTTACCTCAAAGGACACAAATACTTAAAAAAAAAGCTTCATCTTTCCAGATAAAAATCATTTTTACTTTCTCTTCTCTTGGTTGAATTTGGAAAAATGAATAATTTTTGAAACAGTGCTGAAATTACTAAAATGTAAGCATTTGTGTTTTTTGCACAATAGTTAGTACTCCCACAGAGTGATGTGTAGCTATAATAAATAATTGTATTCATTCATCAACCCACAAAAAATAGTTTTAAATCAGCATTCAAACAAATGGATAATATTGACACGGTAAAGTGTAATGGCTTCTGTTTTCATTTTTAAAGGTTGGCAAAATATCTACTTTTTTTACAGCGGTAGTCAGAAGAATAACATGTACGCATCTTATACATCTTAAACAGAGAGAACAGTCATTTGAGACATTAATATGCATAAGCAAGAAGATACTGTATTGTGATCAATTAATACAAGAAAGACATGATGTACATTTATGTTAGAAGGACAACAGTACTGCAGTGGTAGATGTATGTTTGATCACCAGCAAAGAGAACGAAGATTGAATAACAGTTGCAGATTTCTAGAAATATATAACAAACAGGCAAAGCAGTAGTTATTTTTTAACAAGGATGGGTACCTTGTCCAGTACAATAAAAAGCATATAATGTGCTAATGTTCTTCACTTTGTATTGTCAATGTTTATGATCTTGTTTAAAGGATAGCACCACTTAAATATAAAGTTTATTTGATCAGAAAGTGTTTTTCTGTCCTTTTATTATCTCCAGGTTTGCAGATTGCTGTTTGGAATTGATTCTCTACAAGCATATGTAAATTTCTGTGAACTCTCCTATTATTTCCTTTTGATATTTTCAGTGTTATCTATGACGTCATGTGTTATCTATGACGTCACGTGGGCTAAAAGATGTAGCTACATCTGATTTTTTTTTTTTTTGAAGTGAACTTCCCCAAGGGTTAACTAATGGTTAAGGTTTTTACGTCACAGACACAAGGTACAGAGTTTGACTCTCACCTTTGTGGAAAATGACTAGACTTATAATGGGCCCCAGGGGTAGCTAGCTTAGTACTTACCTACCTACCTATGAATCTGAGAATATAGAAATCAAGGATTTCTATACCCATTAAAAAAATGGACAGAGCTAACAGTCCCAACCAGAAACAAGTATCATGCAAAATTCAGAAAACATCTGGTGGTCTACAGCCATAAATAAACCATACAATTAAAGAAAGAAATTCTTTAAACAATGTCGTAAATCCAAGCCCATCTACTCAAAGATGATATCAAAAGCATTACAAAGCAAAAAAAAAAAAAAAAAAAAGAACATGTTCAGGTCCACATAGGGAGATCATGAACTCAGCTTTACAAGCCTCATCTGTAAGCCAGTGCAATGTACTATAACTGATATCATAAACTGCAGTACCAAGCATCTTGTTAGAATTGACCCTCAAACACATGGAATTGTGGAGGGTACAGTCAGTCTATTTAATCTGATAAATTGCTTTTAAAGGGTTAGAGGGTATAGATGATGGCCATGTAGTGCATGTGGTGTATCTTTACCTGGCTAAGGACTTCAACAACATTTATCATACTGGCATTATTCAAAAGCTAAATTCTTTAAACATTTGTCCATTTGTAATAGGATAGATAGCAGACTGTTTAAGAGTAAAAACACAGGGTGAATCGCAGATGCAACTTCAAAAATTAGGAAAGTAACCACTGCTGTTCTTCAGGGCTCAGTGTTGGGACCTCTCTTTCTTGGTATTTACTTCTCAGATTTCCAAGCAGAGACCTCTGGCTATCAAACTTTGTAAACAATTGAAAACTAGGAGTTGTTCTTTAAGTCACCTTATGACATTTTTGGTGTTCTAAATATAGTTTCAAACTAAATGCTAAAAATGTAGTTTCATAACTTTCGGCAGATAAATCCTTCCCACATCATATTATATATAGATAACACATCCCTACAAAATGAAACTAGTTATAGAGCTAGTTGCTTTGACCTTCATGTGATTTTGGTTGTTAGGAAATCCTTTTATTTAGACAAGCTAATTGACAAAAGAATGTCATCATCATCATCACTATCAGCCCCCTTTTCCCATTTTTTGTATATGAGGTTGGGGGATCATGTTAACTGTCACCAGATCTCCCAGTTCAATGCCACACTCCTGCCTTCTTCAAGACTCAAGCCTGACTGTCGAGGGTTATCTTTCACACAATCCATCCACCTCTTTGCTGGACGTCCTTGCTTCCTCTTACCTTTGCCCTTCCATCTCATCTGTTGGATACATAAGATGTCCAATCTCCTCTGTATCATCATGTCATCCACTTTCAAGCTGCGTTCTGTCAGTGAACTTACATTAAGTGTAGCAATTCTTAGTTCAGGTTTGGCAGGTTGGTTGGTTTTGCATCCAGCTTTCATTCAGCAGAGCTATCGCAGATAACCAAGGCTGGGCAACTAGACACCGGATGGCCAGTAGCTTATTGACCAAGGGCTGCTGGGTTTTATGGTGGGCAAACACTGGCCAATAGAGGCACATATACCCCTCACACTGTTAGCAAGGGTCTCTGGCACAGGTCAGAGTAGGCTGGAACCTCAAGCCACTTATCACCGGTAACTACCCATTCCCATTTTGGCGACATTAATCAACATGACTGAATCACTTAGAGCCATAGTTTACACCATTGAGTGGCTAGCCCTGCCATGGCACACAGTCTGTGATCCCTGTTTTCCTATCTTGAGGATCCTGCGCACCAAAATAGATGCCTATAGCAGTTGGTCTGTACAACTCTTCCCCCTGTAGGGCACCATGTAGAGTCTGTGCTGCTGCCCACAGCTTCATTCATTAGTGAGTTTGAGATGGAAACACTCAGCATGTTTTTCAGACTTGAGAGAAACCCCATGGAGACGCAGGGAGAATGTGCAAACTTCAAACAGGCATTGATTGGAGGTCAGGATCGAACCTTATACATGGAAGGCAAAGACCTTAACCATTATGTCAAAAGAATATAATCAAGGTCTAAAGAGTTAATTGCCCCTAATCCTCAGGATTGATCAGACCAATTATAGAATACACTATTTAGTTTGGGGGTTTTCTCACTAATCATATCAAACAATCAGAAAGACCCCAAAGGTTCTTAACCAGAATGTCCTAAACTCCCTGATATATCAAGGGAGATACTGGAAGACCTATTGCTTTAGTCAGTACCTTACAGATTTCTGAGTGGAGATCTCTGTCTGTTTTACCACATCATATTACTCATAAGACTCAGTGATCTTGGAATATCTATGAATCTCTTATATTTAGAGAATAATGTCATTAGGTAGGTCACAATTTGTACGTGCAGAGTCAGGAAAAGGTTTTAAACTTAAAGACGGGATTACAGTCAGCATCTGCATGTGTGCACTGTGTGTGTGTGTGTGTGTGTGTGTGTGTGTGTGTGTGTGTGTGTGTGTGTTGACTTGTGCAAGTGAGTTCAGTCACAGATGACTAACTTTACCTTGAAAAGGTAGTTTGGAACTTCATGTCTGGATTTGAACAAAGGCCACTGTTTCAAGCCATTATAATATAACTAAAAGTACTGCATAAGAGATGGACATTAGCAAAATTCAAAAAATGTTATTGGAAAAATTAAAAAACTTAACGAGATAGTCAAGCTGTAGGAAATCAAGCACTTTTAGTTGGAGTCAGTAAAAAAAACTTTCATAGTAAATGATCGTAAATGAAGAAGGATAAAATATTGATTATAAAATTAAATCTTAATCAGAAAATCTTAGAATGATGTAGACACATACAGTAATACTCTTCTTTTAGCTGTAGTTGATGTTTAAAAATGTAGGTCCTGGAATTTTCCTGTATCACCAAAAACAGAGTAGCACACTTGCAACTTCTGCAACTGTAGGCACAGCGCATCTGATTCACATGGTAAAATGTAAACTAGGAAATACCGAAAATAAGATCAGAAATAATTAAATCAGTAATAAAATGCAAAAATGAATGAGGTAATTAGAGGCATATCATAGTTGATTATTCATTTAATGATTTCATGTAAAGTTGGACATCTTGTCTCAATCTCTTCTTCAGTGAAATGTTTGCATACTTCATTCCCTTAACCTGTATCTTTTCCTCAAGTTGATGTTGATGTTAATATCTCTAAATGGAGATATCCATTTTAATATCTCTGAATTGTTTCAAAGACATGCATCTGGAGCGTTTCTTCCCAGGCCTCTGCTGAAAATTGGCTTAATTCCAAGTCGGACTTTCCCAGTTAAAACATGTTAAATAAATAAATAAATTAGAAGTCATCACATAATAGCCAACTAATAATTTACATTACCCCACAACACTGACTTCTGGGATTCTAAGTTATGAGATACCAAAAATTGAAGCAGCATATCCATTAATGATAGCTGTCATTTGTAGATGAGTTTCAAGTCAGAAACAAAAAAAAAAGCTGGTTAAATATAGAATGGATCTTTTTTTCTGACCAGGTTTATGTAGTAAGAATCTTTGTGTTCAACATCTTTGTATCCTGTATAGGAAGGGTTAAAATGTAAAACTGCATTGCGTGCAAAGAAATAAGCTAAAATGAGTTGTTTTTCTTGTAAGGAATTTGCTGACCAGAAAGGAATGCACAGATGCTACTTTGGTCCAGGCACAGGCCTATCTTGGGACTGACCTCTGACCAAGGAGGAGTGCATAGATGTTACCTTGATGTAGGCACCAACTTATCTTGTGTCTGACTTTTTTACCATCTAAGGCTCCACTGAGTGAATTTATAGCCTTGACTGAAATTCCTTGTCTAGTAACCAGCTGCTGAGTATGCATGAAAGAGGGTATAAAACCCATGTAAAGTGTGTAGAAATTAGACTGCTGACAACCAAGAACTTTTGTGGCAGATCTCCATGCATGTTAAATAAACTCTTTTTGGCCTACCTTTTTGCTGCGTGATTCTTCCAGTATATGTTAAGAGTATTAAAAATCTTTTGACATTTCTGGCGATGGGGCCACCTCTTCACGGTCTGAATCGCGAATAAGAGGGACTGAAAACCTGTACAGGAAGGGAGAACGAATCTCGGCTCCCTTGAATGGAAAGACCTCCGACAAAAAGTCGTAAGTAGAGGCCAGTCACTCTTAGATTCGATCCGTGGACGGTGATTTAACGAGGGCGAAGATCCGCAGTAAGGTAAGCTTTTTTGTTTTTGTAAAAGTTTTTTAAGGGACTAGTCATAAAGGAATTTCTTTTGTTTAAATTTTACAAAAGACCGGTAGAGATCTCAGGAAAAGGAAACAGTTTTTCTTTAAATAAGAAAAATGGGAAACAGTTTTTCTTTTAAATAAGAAAAATGGGAATAGGAAGCAGTTGTTGTGTTAGTAAGGGCTGCTTAAATAAAAGGACTGAGGATGAGGAATATATGTTTAAATTACATCCGAAAAACTTAAAATATATGAAAAATGGAAAAAGACTATGGGTTTAGTGGTACCTTGAATAAATCAGAATGTCAAAATCTAGTGAGAGACCGGACACAGGAAGTAAGGTTAAGAAACAAAAAAAAGGTAGGATTTCCTCAAGCACAGAAATGGTTAGAAGAAGCTAATAAGAGACATAGGGAACAATTTTCAAATAAGGGAAGTAGTGGCTCGAGTGCAAAAGGTGCATTTTTTGTCCACAAAGAAGATGACGAAACATCTATTGTCTGTCGTAAACCAACGGCCCTACCCTTGTATTCTGATGTCACTAAAGACAGGGTTAGTCCACCCCAGTATCAAAAAGAAAGAAGCAGAAAATCAAGAAAAGGTGTCCTTCATAGTCTTACAGGAGGCAGAGAAGCAGGGAAAAATACCCTCCGTAGTTTTACAAAAACAAGCAGAGGAGACTCTGGAGCTACGTGAGCCCACGAACCATAGTATAAACAAATCAGAGTAAAAACAAAAAGAAGCTAAGGTACATACCCTGTCCACACACTCGTATCCCTTTACATGCAGATAAATATCTTGAGAAAAGAAAAGAAAACAGGCTCAAACCTTTATGGTGAGCGCGGATAAAACACTTATGTTAATGTAAGCTCCGTCCAACAGAGGTAGAGGAAGGGGACAGGGTAAAGGCAGAGGGAGAAGGAATGTAGGACATTTTAAAAATTACGAAGGCAGACAAAAGAGGGGGGAATGTTTTAAATGCAGTAAGAAGGGCATTTCAAGAGATTGCCTGAATCCCGGGAAATCCACTGCTGCTCCAAATCATAGTTCAGCATGACTATATAATGGCAGCACGGACGAACCGGACCCAGATGCTGAGGTCGACTGGCAAGAGTCAGTAATACAAAATGAAAATGATTTTGAGGATGTGAATAAAGAAGGTAAAAGGGAATGTGCAGGATGGGAGAATGAAGTGACTGATTTTTCAGACAAAGGTGAATATCAGGTTGTTAATTTAACAGCGCTGGCTGTAACTATGCAGCTAGAGGCACAACCGATTATCACACTTCAAGTAGAAGGAAGGATGTAGAATTTTGTGTGATTCAGGGGCCTCCAGGACCCTGCTAAAACCTCTGCAGTGCCATCTGATGTAACTTCTGATGACTATGTATTAGTCAAGGCAGCCAATATTTATAAAGAACCACTATCTAAACCCTTATGGTTCACGGACCCTGAAACTAACCAAGCTATCAGATTTCGAGTCATTATTTCCAAAATTTGCCCTGTAAACTTATTAGGGAGAGATTTGATGCACGTATTTGGCATAGCTGCTGTGCCGACTGCATCAGGGATTCTAGCCAAGCGAGTAAAAATTCAAGATGTTATGTTGCAGGTGGGGCAGGGTGATTTACACTACTGGTACAGTAATAATCTTGTCGAAACTGGACCACAAAATGTAGTAAATGAGCTAAAAATTAAAGTTACAATCAGTGCCAGATTCCTTATGGTCCCGCGGGCAACATGACATTGGGCTAATAAGAACAGCAGGACAGGTTAAAATAACTCCAAAATCCGACTTTAGACCTCACAAGCGTCAGTATCCGCTAAGTAAAAAGGCAGAAGAAGGCATTCTACCAGTGATCACGGCTCTATTACAAGCTGGGGTTTTAATTCCATGCACAGATTCACCGTGTAACACACCCTTATTCCCAGTAAGGAAACCGGATGGGACCTGGAGAATGGTACAGGATCTGCAAGCTGTGAATGCTGCTGTAGTACCAAGGGCTCCTATGGTCCCAGATCCATCTGTTTTGTTAAATGATATCCTTCCCACAGATAAGTATTTTTCTGTCATTGATATCAGTAACGTTTTTCCATCCCTCTACAGGAAGCTAGTAGGTTTTGGTTCGCTTTACGCTCATGAGCAAGCGGTACACCTACACAAGGCTGCCGCGGGATATTGTAAAGTCTTTTCGCAAGAAATGTCAACAAACCTGGCACAGTTTCAACCGGAGCATGGCTGTCATCTACTGTTATACGTGGACGACATCTTACTGGCTGCACCCACGGAGGCTGTCTGTGAGTCTGAAACTATTCGGTTATTGCATTTCTTGGCGAAAGAGGGACATAAGGTAAACAAATCTAAATTACAATTTTGTAAAGCTGAAGTATATCTAGACTATACCATTTCAAATGCTGGTAGACAACTAAATAACTGTATAAAAGAAGCTATTTTACAGGCACCAATGCCCAGTACAAAAAAAAAAAAAAAAAAAAAATAATGTCATTTTTAGGAATAACTAACTTTTGTCGTAGTTGGATTCCCAATTATGCAGAGGAAGTGAGTCCACTTTCATAACTTATTTTTGCACTTCCCATGGCAGCACATGACGCGCTGCAATGGACAGATAAGGCAATACAGGCATTTACTAAGGTAAAGCAACTGATAGCAGGATCTGCAACACTTAGCTTCCCTGACTATACAAAACCTTTTGTTCAGACAGTAGATTGTAAGCAGGGCTTTATGACATCGGTTCTTTTGCAAATTTATGGGGATAAGTTGAGGCCATTAGCTTTTTATTCCAGTAAACTGGACACAGTGGCACAATCGTTGCCACACTGTGTACAAGCAGTAGTCAGCTGCACTGGCCGCGCAGGGCCTGCAACCCTAGTTTTGTTTCATGTCCTTACTTTACGGTACCGCACTCTGTCGCGTAATACTTCTACAGGATAAAGTTACCTTTCTCTCTCCTAGCAGACACTTGTCCTGCATGACAACATTACTATCACAACCACACATGACCATTGAGCAATGCACCACTCTTAATCCAGCCACGCTGTTACCTACAACTGATGACGGTGCCCTCACGATGTTTAGACTTAATACACTCTAATGTCTTGCCAAGACCAGACCTTAAGGATCAGCCTTTGGCAAATTCAGATTGGACCCTGTTCAGATGGGTCAGCACGTAAGAATGAGGCAGGTATTACACAAGTGGGTTATGCAGTCACAACTGAGACTAAGGTACTAGAGGCAAAACCTCTCCCAGGAATCTGTCCGCACAAGGCTAAATTGATTGCTTTGACCAGAGCATGTATCATTTCCAAGGATAAGGCAGTTACTATCTACACAGATAGTCAGTATGCTTTTTCCACGGTCCATGTCTTTGCACAGCAATGGAAAAATAGGGAATGGTTACTGCCTCAGGAAAGGAAATAACCCACAAGGATTTAATCCTTAGCCTCTTACAAGCTGTCCAACTGCCACGGGATTGGCCATCTGTAAGCGCAGCACACAAATGCCAAGGATCCAGTATCACTTACAAATGCACTAGCTGACAAAACTGCAAAAGTGTAGCCTTAACCTCTACTTTTGCACTCGAGACCACACAAAAAGAACTTCACCCTACAGATAAATTTGATCTACAAACTTTACAAGTAATGCAGGAACTTAGTACAGTTCAGGAAAAACAGCGATGGGTTAAATATGGGGCTATTCAGAAGCAAGGAGTTTTGTAGGTCCAAATGATAAGTATGTCTTGCCAACAAACCTTTTAGGTATGCTCATGGCCCATCTCATCTGGGCCCTGCTGCTATGTTTCAGATAATCCAGCAAATTTTCTGGACCAAGGGTTTTATAGCGTATAAGCAACGATTTTGTTGGTCGTGCCTGCTTTGTGCGATACCGAGGCAGTGGGGTGCAAATCACCCCAGCAGCTTTTCCGCTGCCTCCGTATCCAGTTCACACAATCTGTATGGATTTTATTAAACTAACTCCTGTTCAACAGAAGCGATTTGTGTTAGTCATTATTGATGCTTTTACAAAATGGGTAAAGCTTTTCCGTAGCACACTCAGATGCACTGTCAGTAGCCAAGGCTCTTACAAATAACATTATCTCTCATTTTGGGCTACCTACATGCATCTATTCTGATAATGGCACACATTTCGTAAACCAAGTTATTCAAAAGCTGGTTTCAGATCAAGTTAAAATATCACTGAGCCTACCACCCACAGTCAGCAGGGTTGGTTGAACGCCATACTGGCATTCTCAAAGGCAAGTTACATAAACTCATGGCTGAGACACATCAGTCTTGGATAAACTGCTTACCTCTGGCACTCCTGTCAATGCGTATTTTATTACGCCCGCAGTGGCAAGGTCTTTGCTCAAGGAACGTGAGGGGGGTGAAGAGATAGCAGATTACATGAGGAAAATGCTGACAAAAACTAACACTTCTTTAACGAATTATTATTTTTCAGATCAGAAGAACAACAGGATCCTAAAAGTGGAACCAGGAAACTGAGGAACACTAAGTAGTAGTAATCTTGTTTTGTATGAATATCTGACTATTGTAGCAATGCAAATACCGGAAGAATTTAGTCTTTCCCCACAAAAGCATTCCAAACTAATTTTGTTGTTAATAAGTGTGATTGTTACTTTTCTGTTTTTTTATTTTCAAACAAACTAGCCAAGTGAAGAGAGATGAAAATACAGCTTGGCATCCACCCTTTAATACGTACCAAGCTATTAAATATGCATATGCTTTGTCTTTCAATGTTTCAAATTGTTGGATATGCACAGCTATCCCTACTGTACATGGTGGCCTGATGTTAGGTACAGTCCCTTTGGGGGCAAATGATACATGGACTAATTTACTGTTTGAAACTTCAAACGTAGCCTTAAAGGACAAAATAGCACTACCCCTCATGGGTCGTCAGAATGGAACTGTATGTTTCCAGAGATCTGGAAAAATTAAGGTTAGATGGAGTCAATGTAATGTAACCATAATTCATAACTGTACAATAGATGGGCACTGTGCAACAAGTTTCAAGCCTATAAAAGTGCTTATTAATAGTACAGGGCTTATTAATGTCACAAGTTTTGTTGAAAAAATGTTATCTGTGTATGATGCTTTGTTTAAAGGGATACAAGACAAAGGAAATCATCCTATTCCAGTAAATATCACTCTTAAAGTGAATGACTGTTATTTTGTCTGTGGTAAAAAAGCATACAAATGGTTACCAAGGAATTGGTCAGGCAGTTGTTTTGGGTTATTTGGCACCAGCTATAAGACATTCATTTACTCTTCCCCAAGGTAAAATGTGAATAAACCTGTTAATCCCGTAGGTAACATTGATGCATCCTAAATCTATCATCACGATTTGGCCCACAGTAGCAGCAAGGGACTGTCACACATGGACTTGGGCGATGATGTCATTTCTTGGGCTGGTATTCTTCCAGCTTATGGGATAGTAAAATCTATTTGGAAGCTCAGAAAACTGTCAAAACTGTTAGAAACTCTGAGCAATGCAACTTTTTCTGTGCTAGGATTGGTGACGGATGAGTTAACTGCAATAAGGACTGTAGTGTTGCAGAATCGTATGGGCCCGAAACACCCTACTAGCGGCGTAAAGGAGGCATTTAAGTGTTGTCCGTTCTTTACAGACAACTGATATGACATTAACAGTCATCTGGAGATCCTACAGCAAGTTTCTGAACTTACAAAACCAGGACAGAATCCATTGACTGACTTTTTCCAAAATTGGTTTGGGAATTGAGAAACAGTATTTATGAATGTCTTAATTGCTGTATGTATTGGTGCCATTATATTCCTACTGTTGGGTTGTTGCTGCATTCCTTGCATCCGAATGATAATATCAAGTGTATTGTCTGCCAATGCAACTAAAGCTTATTATTCTGAATATACAGGAAATTAACTGTGTTAAAACCTGTATGAATAAAATGTATTACTGGGGATACAAAGTGTTGTGAGGGGGGAAATGTAGTAAGAATCTTTGTGTTCAACATCTTTGTATCCTGTATAGGAAGGGTTAAAATGTAAAACTGCATTAAAGAAATAAGCTAAAATGAGTTGTTTTTCTTGTAAGGAATTTGCTGACCAGAAAGGAATGCACAGATGCTACTTTGGTCCAGGCACAGGCCTATCTTGGGACTGACCTCTGACCAAGGAGGAGTGCATAGATGTTACCTTGATGTAGGCACCAACTTATCTTGTGTCTGACTTTTTACCATCTAAGGCTCCACTGAGTGAATTTATAGCCTTGACTGAAATTCCTTGTCTAGTAACCAGCTGCTGAGTATGCATGAAAGAGGGTATAAAAACCCATGTAAAGTGTGTAGAAATTAGACTGCTGACAACCAAGAACTTTTTGTGGCAGATCTCCATGCATGTTAAATAAACTCTTTTTTGGCCTACCTTTTTTGCTGCGTGATTCTTCCAGTATATGTTAAGAGTATTAAAAATCTTTTGACAGTTTATTAATATTACCTGAAATGAGATGTGATGTAACATTTTCAGACAGACAAAGTTCAAAAGTTTAGGTAGAGAAAATTTTAAAACTAGTAATAAATCAGTGCATTCGCTTATTAAACACATGCTCACAGAAAAAAAAGTTTATGAGAGTGATTACCAAGTACAATGATGAAAAAACAAACAAAATAATGTGTTGAAGGTCTACAAATAGCAATTAAATACAAAATGACTTTAGAGCAGTGTGCTGCAGAGGGCTAAGGCCCTGACTATCGCCTGGATGACCTGGGTTCATTTTGTGACTCTTGCTTCTGGGGTGCTGGCATAGAATCCTGGTGGAGGAGTGGTGTGCATATCTGCTGTAAACTGATATGGTTTGATTTTACTGGGGGAGACCACAGAACAAAGTACAAGATACTACTTGACAATGGGTATGCAATCCTCTTGACGTCATCATCTTGTGATAGTTAGAGATGCTTCATTGTTGACACACATTCCACAGCCCATTCTCAGGTAGTTACTGAGCTCACACAGAGTTCAATAAAATAGGGGAATCTCAGCCATGGGTCAGTTATCGCCCAGAAGAGGCAACAGTGAGTTCATTAGAGACAGAGAATAAGGAAAGTAATTGGGGGCAGCCATTGGATAGCTGTGAGTAACAAAAAAATACCAAAAATACAATACAGTTGCCGTATTGAGCTAAAGAGTAAATTGTAAAATAAATCATAAAAAGGCTGCTCGAGTAAGCAAAACAAATCATTAATACAAACACAAGTAAACATCCAAAGCAATACAATAAAATACAATTATTTGTGAAGGTAAATGACCATCATACCATATGCTTCCATCCATACAAGAGACTTTATCAGATTTTTCACTTAAAAAGTTTATTTAGGTTACAGAATAACATGATGTCTGAACACTAACTATCCAGAACAAAGGGGATAATGATGCATTTCTTGGCATTAGGTTTGAGGCCATGCTTCTGGCACCAGTCATTAGTCTGGCTAAGGCTTGTTGACATCACTTGGAGAATTTATGACAGTGCCCAGCTTGCAGTCATCTGCAAACTTGGTCAGCCACAGACAACTAGTTTTGGCTTGCACCTCAGAAAAATATATCCCAAACAGTGGAGGCCCCAAGGCCGATCCTCGAGGTATGCTACTTGTTACGGGTCTACTACTAGAGGTGGCTTCCCCTATTTTGACTTAGTAGGTTCTATCACTAAGCCAGTTAGCTACCCATCTGGTAACATATGGGATGATGCCTAGCTGAGAGAGTTTATTTATTATGCCTGAGTGGGGAATAGTGTTTAAGGCTTTGGTTTGCCCTCATCCATGGCTTTGGAGTCTGTTTCGAGGAAGATGGCCAAGTTTAACAGGCATGATCTCCCTTTGAAAAAAACAAACTGTGTGGAATCAAGCATTTGGAGGTTGCCAATGTCCTTGTTTATAAGGTCAGTGAGATTGGATTATGAGTATTAATATGATTCTGAAGAGATAATTACAGAGTATAAAACTCATTTAAAATAAAAAAGTAGCTACAGCGAGAAAAACATTACAAATTAATAACTGGAAATGTTGCTGTTATGTCATTACTGTTGCTTATATTGTCAGCTTCTAACTTTACTAATGACTGATGCCTTTTTTTAAAAATTCTATTGATAAAACTGAGTTTTTGGTGTCCATTTGAAACATAGAATCATTAAAATAATGATATTTCTTTTTAAGCTATTACTGAAGAGTGGTTTGTATTATCCGCTAGTGTCTCACTCACAGAAACATTATTCTAGTGTAATATATCCTTATTATTTATAAAGCATTAAAGCTGCATTTTTAGATGGATTGCTACTGCATTGATGAACACAAATGAAAATGATATCAGAAGATAATGCATAATTATGGGGAAACTAGAACATGGCATGGTAAATAAATATAAATGGCCCTTCTGATCTGCTGATATAACTCATCTGCTTTGAGTCAGGTGAATAATTTAAAGGAATATATCTTCATTGGAGTGAAATAATTTTCCTTGCATTGATGACTCATAAATGGACACAAATATATGCATTATATTTCCGGACACGCAAGGGACACAGTAACACTGGTCTTGCATTTTTCCCTCAGGCATTATGTATTCCATTCTGCTGTTTATGACAGATGATTTTGGGAAATGTCAGAATGCTATCTGTTAGTACTGAATGACAATTCTGTCCGCTTATCAGATACTTTTCTCACCATATAACAAAGGGCTGCTTACCTCCTGCATTTATGCATTTTACTGCCAAAGACTGAAATGAGTGAAGACGGAAGGGCAGACAAATGTAATGCAGACATTTAGAAAGCTACATCGAATAGCTTACTTGTCTTCAACATTTCAGCTTCTGTAATTGGATAGATAGAATGTGTTCAGGTCAAAATGTAACCATCTTCTCCATGTCTGGTGTAGACAGCCTGATATCCAGCAAAGAGTGCTTAGTAATGCAAGAAATGATGAATTCCAGGAAGTTGATTCTAACAGCTGAACACTGCTGTAACTGTAACAAAGTCACTAAGTGCTGCTGTGACTAGTGTGACACCAAGATGTCTGGGGATCAGTACTGTTGTGTGAAAACTCATTTTAAAAGTAGATATATAACTTCATCTTTGTGGCTAAATGGGTGAATTCTGCATATAAACCCTACAAAGTGTTTGCCATCTGCCTGCAGCCTTTACAGACACTGGATGTAACTCCTTCAGTCTTCAGAATCTGTGGTCATCTCAGGCGGCAGTCACATACCCTGGTGGCTGTTGCTGCTAAGTGAACTACACTAATGTATGAATTTGAATATGACAAAGTACCAGCTGTAATACACCTCTCTGAATTAGCACACCTGGATCCATCTTCAGTTGTACCTGCACCTTGTAGAGCAACTGCAAAGCTGTTTTTCTCACAAATAACAGAATGCACCAAACAGTGATGGTATGCTGTCCTAATGACCTTGAAAACTGACTCAGATGTTTGTTTATTTATTTAGTCATTCATTTATGTATTCATCATTCATGTGTTTGTTTATTTATTTATTTTTCATTAGTCTGTTTATTTATTTATTTGATGTTTGTTTGTTTGTTTGTTAGCCTTTGTTCAATGGGAAAATCCAACTGGACAAAGCCCATTTCAGCACAGGCCAGACCATGAGAAAATAGCTGTATGGAACATAAATTTGAATGAACTATCAGTAAAAATATATTAGAGCACTCAAGATCATACAACTTGACAGGTGATTATCATGTTAATGTTACAACATGTTAAGTTCAAACGCTTCTGTAGAACTAATTATAAATACCATGTAAAGCTCACATCACTGGATCATTCAGCATTATTTTACAGTCTATGTAAGCATTTCCACTGTGATATAAACACACATACAGTAGGTAGGTTATATGTAGGTTTTATCCAAACTGCTAAATCCACTTGGGGGATTAGTAATGGTAATGGTACAAGGGCAGTACAGTTATATTGGTAGGCATGATTTCACTGGACTGTAAATTACAGACAGGATAATATTTAGAATAAGAACGGGTTTTGATAATGGGACTGTTATAAGTGCAGGGCCATTTCATTGAGCTGTACATACTTGAGAAGTACATTTTTAAAGAGATTTTAATCTGTATATAAGATGAGATATATCTGATATCTGCTGGGTCCGATTCCACAACTTAGCAACAACAACAGAGTGCAGACAGTCACTGTCATTACATTTAGAGACTTTTAGTGAGCACTGGGTGTTAGTTTATTGAGAGCAGCTCTCTGGTGGGTAGGGTTGCCAGGTTTCTTTACGGCTAAAACTGGACTAAAGTCACACCCCTCGCATCACACACATCACCCCACCCCCCCACCCCCTCTCCCGCCCATGCCCCACCTATTTTGTGACATCACAGTGACATCAGCTGGTGGGACCCCCCTTTGATGATGACTTAAGCACTTAAAGGGAGAAAAAGAAACAGCTAATTGCACTGCTAGGCTGCTGCAGCTGTATTTCGGTGCCAGTTAGGAAGTTTTTTCAGTCCTTGGCTGCCTGTGTATTGGGTGGGGGTTGAATTGGAGCTAAGTGCCCCTAGTGTGATATTTCAGATGCTAGCTAGTAAGTTCTTGTACTGGATCCGTCTGACTGGCTCCCACCCTTTTTTTTTACATGTCACATATGCAAAAATGGGATAAAGGGGTGGGATGTGGATTTCTAACAGGTGACATGTTTTATTTTTACTTTAATTTCAAAATCTATCATAATCTCAAAAAAGCACACATACTTTAAAGTTTGTTTGTTTTTTTTTTATATGACGCAGAAGGTGCAGGTTAAAAAACAGGTAACTCTACAAACAACAATGCCTAATACAAGCACAAGATGCAAGATGCACTGGAGATAAGCGCTGCAGTTGTAAATGGCAATAAAGACTGAATGAAAAGATGACTCAAGCCTCTAGAAGAGAGATGCATGCGAAAAAAGAAAAGAAATCACATGCACAGCTAGCACACTTTATTTTCTCTGAACATGGCAAAGAGATAGTTTTATTTTTCAATGTGGTCCCTTGCGACAGAATCAAGTAAAAGCAAAATAATGTTGGGTAACTGCAGATGCACAAAAAGCAAGATGCAATATTTGTTCAACATAGTAGATGAGGACATAAATCAGGGGGAGGTAAATATTACTAGGGAGTAGCCATGGTGAAGTTCTAAAATCAGTCTGAGTGTATTACAGTGCAACACTGGGCAATGTTGGCAGAGTGCTTAAGCATTTTAAATCTTGCTATAAGATTTCTTTTGTCACTGCTTCAGTTGGTAGGTAATGATAGCTAGAAAAAAAAACTTTTTCCCCCCGTGGAGAACCGTGGAGTACTGCCTTCCAGTGATACAATGCATAGCAGAAAAAAAAAAATGTCCATTTGTATTACATCACTGCCACTTAAGTTAATTATGTACTGTGTGTAAATACTAGTACTACAAGATACTGAAGTTAACTAAAGCATTTCATTGTGTGTAGGTAGTGTAGCGTATAGTAGTGTCCCGCAGCTCGGATACATTTATTTCTCCCTCTCCCTCTCCTCTGGCCTGGCACAAAAAAAAAAAATTTTTTTAAGTTTTTATTTTTTTTTAACCGAAAAGGATCTGAAAACCGGACAGTTCGGAGCAAAAAACCTACTGGTGGGCATGTACCAGATAGATAACTTGGTAGTGGCAGGGCATCTATCTAGGGTACAGATGTTGTTGTGGGCTTACTTAATATGATAAAAGGCCAATATGATAAATAGTTCCATCCAGTTAAAGGACTAAAGTGCCTCACAGTGATCAGTTTGGGTAATGTGGCTACTTGCAAGTTTTGGAGGTCACATTAATTATGTGTTCACATATTTCTTCACAGAAAACGCACCAGAGCCAAACTCATCCAATGCTTGGCACAGCAGGCTAATGTTGACAGCAGAATGGCTATTTACAATGATGCCATACCTTTCATACTCATGACACAACCTGAGGACAGTGGCATGGCCCCCCGACACCACAGTAAGTGGATAACTCATTAGATGGTGATATGGGTTCAAACACTCAACATAAAGAGGACATTTCATTACAGTGGGGAAGTGACCCTATGCAGCTCAACACCTGCTTTGTGTGCACAATCTAAACCCCATAATTATCAGACTACCCTTAAATAGGTAGCAGCGCCTACTGTTACACCTTTACAAAGAGGTGCCAAGTGAAGACATATATCAGAGTTAGCTGGCTCTCTTGGCTGCCCAGCACCAGTCATGCCATATATAGTTCAAGAACAGGCTACTTGCCTTGAGGATCAGGCAGAGATGGTTAGAATAATGCATGGTATACAGGAAGAACTGTAGCAGTATATGGGAATGGTTGAGTCCTTTGTTAATGTCATGATAAATCTCATGTGCAGTAAGGTTGCAAACACATCACCCCTGTCAGCTTCCATGAGCATACTAGGAAATGCTTACTAAACACACACTGAGAGCTTAGGTAAATGTGGATAGGAACTGTTTGCATGTCTGGTGGAAAAACACATGTATCTCAAGAGAGAGATAAATCCTTATATATGACCCAGACAATCCAGATTTGATCAGTAGCTCACTATCTGAGATGCTGGCAGAGAAGAGTGGCATTCATAAAAGATGTTCCCTGAGAGGGGAATGGCCCACATAGGGGAGTTACCTTTGAATGTTAATGATGAAGGCAGGGCTGGAGGGTGAGTGAAACCAAGGTAGGTCATAAAAAATAACTGCCACTCATCAGTGCTGGCACTGCCCCCAGGACAGTTTGAAAATCCATGCAGGCACCGCCTCAATCTGAGTAGTCAGAGGGAGGAAGGAGGAGTAGGTAGTCCCAGCAATGGATGGGGGCACTGGGCTCGCTGGAATGAAGGAAGTAGGGGAAAGGGGGAAGTGCTACATGCATTCCAGTCTCCTCTTCTTCTCTTTCAGCTGTTCCCATTAGGGGTCACCACAGCGGATCATCTGTTGTCATTTCTTCCTGTCCTCTGCATATTGCTGTGTCACACCACCCACCTGCATGTCCTCTCTCACCACATCCATAAACCTTATCTTAAGCTTTCCTCTTTTCATCTTACCTGGCAGCTCAGTCCTTAGCATCCTTTTCCGAATATACCCAGCATCCCTCCTCAGCACATGTCCAAACCAATGCAATCTCGCCTCTCTGACTTTGTCTCCAAACCGTGCAACCTGAGCTGACCCTCTAATATACTGATTCATAACCCTGTCCATCCTTTTCACACCCAGTGCAAATCTTAACATCTTTAATTCTGCCACTTCCAGCTCTGACTTCTGCCTTTTTGTCAGTGCCACCATCTCCATCCCATACAACATAGCTGGTCTCACTACCCTCTTGTAGACCGTCCCTTTCACTCCTACTGGTACCCGTCTGTCACAAATCACTCCTGACACTCATGGAATACTACAGGCATTCCAGTGAATTACCCAAAGCAGAAGGCAGATAGCCTTTATCAGACTTCCACAAGATGGAAGAACCTCTCAGCCAAGGTCTAGGTCTAGGTCCTGCAGTGCAATTGCCAAGACGTTCTCCTACATCCGGTAGATCCCATCATCAGAACAGCTCAGCATGAAGCTCACATGCCAGCACTTATTCAAAATTTTAGAGACCATCACCTGCACTACCCTTAGGGGACACTGTGTGTGAACCATCCAAATATAACTTACAGTTTGGAAATCAATAAGATCATCTCAACAGATTGCAAAGTACATGAAAAAGGCATGACTTGCCTACTTACAAATCTTGTATGCACAGTGTGCATGAGCATCAGAAGGCGGCTATGAATTGCACCGAACTGGAAGAGATCATAATTTGCATACGATAGTCACAGATTTTCCACATACTCCTCACTTACATATCAGTATACCTTCATTTGCGTACTACTTTCACAAACTACTTGAAAGCCCTGCTCCTGATTGCAGCCAGTGTTTCTGAATCATGCCTTAGTTGCGCTTAAGGGCAGTCGGTACAAAATCCTGCTTCATTTAAGTGCAACAGCTATGCATACTGCCCCTATTGTTTCACTTTTCACCAGTGACGGCTGGTGACTTCAAATTAAAGGGGGGCTGCAAGAGACAGCTGAACGGGTGGGGCCAATGGGAAGGGGTGTGACCAACTAGAAAGGGGT
Organism: Protopterus annectens; assembly: GCF_019279795.1. Classification (NCBI taxonomy): domain Eukaryota; kingdom Metazoa; phylum Chordata; order Ceratodontiformes; family Protopteridae; genus Protopterus; species Protopterus annectens. The sequence goes on along the minus strand of NC_056736.1, from coordinate 150,382,193 downwards.
GGAGCTATGCTCAAAACCACAACAACTGGAACTTTAATTAAATACGCTGCCCTGGGTGCCAAACCGTCATTACAGGAGTCCAATCAAGACAAAATGAAGTGTAGAAGAAAAAAATATTTCAATGCATTGGCTACATGACAACTTACTTAATATCTAGATGGAAACACAAAGGTTGAGAGGCATGAAACAATAAATTGCTTTTTAAATACATTACTGGAATGCCATTCAAAATCAAGTATTAAAAAAAAGACAAGCAGTACTCAGCTCAAACCACTTCTCCTTGTACTGCAGTTCTAATTCTAATTTATATTCAGCTTTATAAAATTACCAAGTACCATGCTGAAAGTAGAAATCTTTGTGATACCCCCACTTGTAAAAATGTTTCTTATCCAAAAAAGACCTGCTGCCTGACAACAACTATCTACTTGTTTAATGGAGAACACATGATCAAAGTAAAAAATGAACAGTGAACAAGAAACAAGCTCAAGATAAATTACTTAAAGGATTACTGCACAAGTTATGGACCACACATGATAGAGTGGCATTTTGTTTAGTTTACGGGTAAAGCCTGCAAAGATAACAGCAAGTCTCCAACAAATGTAATGAGCTTCTGAAAATACTGTACTCCTGTCCTTTATTACAAATACTGTGATATGCATTTCAATATATAAGGCTTATTCGTTATCTAGTTATGTAAATATTCTCTGCATGGCATCAATGAAGAGGCTTTCATTGTTGATAATTCTTTAACAGTATGCTTATTAAAGCTTACTTGCATCTTACAATCTCCAACAAGCTTACCTAATGGTCATTAAAGCATTGCTACTTTAATACAGAGCAACAGGGCACTGCAACAGCATGCATTTTCTGAATAATAAGAAGCATAAATTAACAGTATAAAAAATATGACAGAAAACCAGAACATTCTGCAAAATCAAGGACAGATAAAAAGCCACGGTCATACTTGTGGTCTATCTTGGATGGGGGAATACTCTGCACACTTACACTGCATAACTGCTCCTTGCCTTGTGTGGACACATCCAGAGCCACTACAATGGGGAGTGGAGTGCAACAAGTAGGTTACAGTTTGAAATGTCTCTGGCTGACAGTGATGGCTCTGACACTCATACCGCTCAACCTCAGTGCAAGAAATCTGGACAAAGCCATACATAGAAGTGGGACACATGCCCAAAAATAAAGAAAATTTTTAAATATTGCTCTTATAAACTTAGAAAGATAATAGAATAGTAGTAGGTATTGCATTAGTATGAATTTTTGAAGGGTATGAAATCTTAAACTCAAATGTCTGCCATTATTTTCTAACTTCAATCTTTAATGATTTGCTACTAATTTGCCAGAAAACCAGAATTTTATGAAAAACAGACCAAATATGTTATGCAAAAATATAAAATTGCCACACAATACAGCTGGGAACCTGTCAAAGAAGGGACACATTTTTAAAATTAGAACTGTTAACTTGGGCAGCTGACAAAATAAGAGCATCTGCATGCATTTCTGAAATAAAAGTAATCTATAACTCTGATCATTACAGTTATTTATAAATGTAAACCCTCCAAGTTTTCTTCCAAAAATTACCATTTTGCAGAGGGATTATTAAGGGGAGAGCAACATTTTGAGCCAAAATTGGAGACAGTTGAGAGGTTTGGATATTCCTAATTCTATAAAGCGATTTATTTGCACGTACCTCTCAACCTCTTAATGCAGGAAATCTGGATATGGCCAAATATATTGGGGGAACATACAAACAGTACTAAAAAGACAGTTGATAGAATAACAGGTCTTGCTTTAGCATGCATTGTTTAGAAGGTTATGACGTCTGAAACTCAATGTCTGTCATTATTTAGTGACTTCATTCCTAAATGATATGGCAGAAAACCATAAATTTTATGAGAAACAAACCAAAAATAAGAAGCAAAAATCTATTCATTCTGTAAAAGTCTGGACAGTTAAGAGTTATAGTTCAGCCGGGGCTGTCTGAGTTTGCTGCCATTCCCTCCCTCGCAAAATCATGGTCGAATGGAATGTCCCCCCTGCAACCATTCCAATGTCCCATTCCTTGGTTATTTCCCCCCATTTGCCATAAACACTGTAATGTGCATACTGCTTTACCTCTGCGATGATATGGATTTCATTTGAAAGTTTTATTTTATATTTTACAGCATAAACCCTAATAGATATCTGCTAAACAAAGCAATGCAGTCTCACAATGAAAATAGACTTAGCATTGAAACTTCTCTGCCCTTGAAACTTACATTCATTGAAACAGCATTGAAACCCACATTCAGTGGCAGATAAAGATTAATTTTGGGCTGTTTTCAAATCATAGTCCCCTTGAACACGAAACATACACATGCTCTTTGATGCACCTTCCTGACTTTATTAAATTATATTCCTTGTACAATACAGTACAGTTGAGCTGCCCTATTCAGAACATTTCCATCATAAAAGTCTACTCAAACTTCAACAGTCTACCAGTATCAGTAAATATGCATGATCTCTGAAGAAGTAAAAGCCATCTAAATAATTCCACATTAAAGAAATCTGTTAACTAATGAAGAGGTTACTGCTATCAAACAACTTTATATGTCATTGTTTCATCTACAAATAAAGTGCCTGTTGCCCTTGAGGAATAAATTGCTTATGTTGCATTAAAAAAATTATAATGCTAGTAATATCACAATTGGGAATGGATGGCAAACTGATAACAGGTTCATAGTTACTAGGTATCTTTGCCAAAGAGGACTGCAGCATCCATCCCCTTTACAACAGAGTACAGTATCAGCAATGGATCTACTTACTGTGGGAGTGGAACCCGCAGCCTTATGCATCAAAAGCAAGTACACTACTTGCGGTGCTATTTACAATGTAAGTGGACTTGGCATAAGCAGCACTAAACTTTTGTTCCCCTGCAGCTCTCAGCTCCTTGTACAATCTACTCGACACTCAGCTGTATCTCTCTGAACTTTGCAGCACAAGAAATGTGGACAAAGCCAAAATTTATTTGGGGGGGGGGACAAAAGCCCAAAAACCAGGGGACACATTTTAAACATTGCTTGTATAATGTCGGAAAGTTGCTAGAATAAAATGCTATGTTACCACCATACATTCTACTGCCAAGCATTGAACCCAGCTCCCTGTGCAAAACAGCCAAATCATCTATTTTTAATGAAAGAAAGAAAGACTGAAACTTAAATGGCTACCATTTAGTGCATTGAGTTCTCACCATAGCTGTCAACATCTTAGCACAAAACACCTGAACAAAGCCAATAATGGGGGAATACAGCCCCCAAACATATTCAGTGAGTTCAGTTATCACCATAGCTCTCAATCTTGGCACAAAAAACCTGGACGAAGCCAATAATGGGGGAATACAGTCCAAAAATAGGGACAAATATCCACTAAGGACACCAGAGCAAACTCACACAAACACAGGGAGGACATGCAGACTCCACACATAAGGCACCCCAGCCAAGAATCAAACCAGACAACCCATAGCTGTCAGGCAACACTGCTACCACTGGAACATGTAGACCCACTCCTTACAAATCCTCCTCAATCTGGAGGACACAGACATCTATGTGGTAACTGAAACATCATTTAAAGCACCAGAAGCAGCCCAGTAGTGCAGGGATATAACAGCTTCCACATTTTTAGACCAGGTACCAGTCATAAAAGGAAACAAGGTGGAGGTGTCTCAACCTTTATCAAAAATCACTGCACCTCCAGACTGATAAATCAGTATCATGAGTCAGAAATTCTCCATATTCAAACCACCATAGATGAAACTCCCTATCATATCATTGCTCTCTGTACATTCCTCCCCTCCATGACCCAGGACACGCACACAAGATACTTGCTAGGCATAGGACCTAACACAAGAATCCTGGCAGACTTCAACTATTCATTGATAAACTGAGAAACATACACATTCTCAAATGGGCAAGCCCAGAAATTCCTGGACTTTGTTAATATGAACACCCTGCAACAACTATAAAACTGCCACAAGGGGAAACAATATCCTCATCTTGATCCATACAAATACGGCGAGCTGCTGCAACACCTCCATTTTATATCATCCTCTTTGGTAAGGTCAGATGATGACCCCCTTCGAACTCTAGAATGTTCAAAAAATTATTCCAACTATCTGCTATTGAGTGATACCAAAATTTACACCAACCCCAAACCAAGATAATTCAGCTGCTTTGCTGAATCCTTCTCCCAAGAATTCTATCACAACTTCAACCACTATACAATAATACAGAAGTACTCTAAACAAGCTGGACAACAACAACAACAACAAAACATATAGCCAAACACAATGAAAATAGGAAAAATACAAACATACACCTTAACAAGCAGATAAGGAGTCTAGTCAAAACTACTAACGTCAAATGTGAGTTGAATTTAGCCTCTCAAGCTAAAGACAGTCATAAAGCATTCTTCAGCAATGTTAACATGCTAAAAGGTAATGCACAGCAGAGTACCAAACTTGTAGTAAATTGAATCATGTTTACCACACCAGATGACATTGCAGACTTATTGGTGGATAAATTTAGAGCAAACTTCAGTCCACCATCCCACTGCAGCTGGCATTGTGGAAATACCAAAATCAATGCAACCTCTTTCTATCACTGGATAGCAGGTCATAAATGTGTTCTTCTAGGCAAAGAACACAGCATCGATGGATCATGATAACATACCAGGGTGCTTCTTTAATGGCTTAAAACAGGAGATGTCAGCCGTCCCCCAGCCAAGCTATTTGTTCTCAGCCTTGAAACTGCTTTGATGCCCATGGACTGGAAGATGGCAGCTGTCATTCCACTGTTAGTCTGACCAGTCTAATTTGCAAAGCCTTGAAAAGAATTGTCCCAGATGTTATAATGAAAGACATAATAAATCTACAAACACTTGACGCTAGTCAGTTTGAGTTTGTAGAGGGGAGGCCATGCCTGATGAACCTGGGGAACTTCTTTGAATAGGTCACAAAGGCTGAGGGTGGATTATTTGGACTTGACCAAGACATGTGACACTATTCCACACAGGTATGGTCGGAAAATTATACAAAATTCAAATAAACCTATCCGTCACCAACTGGGTAACCATCTGGCTTTCACAGATGATGCAAGAAATAAGAATAGCCAACTCTGCTTCCACTAAAAGGCCAATCTCAACTGAAGTTCTCCAGTGATCAGTATTAGGACCACTCATGTTTGGCATGTGCTTTTCAGATGTTCAGGTCAATACAAATGGGCTGTAGCAGGCTAAATTTGTAGACGACTGCAAGCTTGGGGCAATCATAGAATCCCAAAAAGACACAAACATCCTCCAGAAGGCTCTCACACAAACAAACAAACAATTGGTGCAAGACCTATGAGCTTAAACTAAATACAAAAAGTACATAATCATCTCCTTCAGTAAATCATCCACCCCTGCAAACTATAACACCGACAGCACAACTCTTAAGGTAGAAACTGTACTTACGGATCTGGGAACTTATGCAGATAGTGATTTGGTCTTTGACCAACACGTGTCCAGTGTCCACCACAGTTAGGAAGTCATTTTATATAGCACAAAGTAAGTGCACTGAATCCAGGTCCATACCACCACCAAGAAGAAAACTCTGTAGTGTACTCTTCTCACTCTAGCTGCTAACACCCAGCACAGCTAACGAAATAGCCTTAGGCCACCAAGAATAAAATAAATAAATCAAGACTTCACTTGATTCACGATACTCAGTACACTCCACAACCGAAACTGGCTGTAACTGTTTGCTTCTCGCTCTTTTTCCAGCACATAAAGCCCGGGAAGAGAGTGACAACCAATCAGCACCCATTTAGCCCAAGCAAGTCATGTACGTGCCTGCGGACGTGGCAGTCCGAACCCCTTCCAATTATATGTGGTTTGGAACCGCATAGACTGCTGGGCATCACACTGATGCCTTAATTCGCTCTCCGGACTGCAGCAGAAAGAAAAAAAAAAGTATTTTTTTAAATCCGCCACAACCCGAAGTGGGTCAAAGTGCGCATGTGCGTACTCGCCGAGTCAGTCGGCAGCAGAGACGAGTAAGTAAGTCAAGTAGTCAATGAACTAAACTGAGACATTAAAAAAAAAATAATTAAACTAAAAAGTACATTTTTCTGTTTTCTTGCTGAGGGGGGCTGCAGTCAGTTATATTTCAAGTTTGTATAGTGGAACCTGTTGAGTTACTTGATTGCTAATGTGAAAATGAGCAGGTAGTGAGAAAGAGTACTGGTTTATGTATTATATAAAGGATGGGAGCTTTGTTTATTTTGTTACATTTGTGAACAGCTAAAGCTCATGCCCCAGGGCCATGATTTGAATGAATTAATGGTACTACTGGCAAAGTGGGATGCAGGATTTTTTTGACAGACCTTTTTTTTTGTACTCTTGTTTGAATGTTGTTCTCATCAGCTCCCACTATGTTGTTTGAATCTTGAGTCCAATGTAGAGTCAGCTATCTGTCATGCTTCCACCAAGAAGTAAAGCAGTACAGTACAAGCTCTAATACTGCATATTTGTGTTGCTGAGATGTACTGATTCTTTTTTTATCAGGACACGTAATAATTCAGCTGGTGGAGGTAGAAGCACATGTTAATGAGACTTCAGGAAGTTCTCCATTATAGGACCATCAGTCAGTCGGTCAGTTAGCCATATTTAATCAGTGAGGGACTAACACTTCAGTAAATGGAATATTCTCTCTCTCTCTCTCTGAAATATAAACTGGTCATCATTTGTAGGAGGACTGGAAATAAGAAACAGAAATGTGCATCAGCATATGAACTGCTAATGTGGGTCTGAATCATGGACATCATATCAAATGCAAGAAAGAGAAAATCCATGAGATTTCCCAAGTTTTGCTTTCTCTGTTAATTTTCTTCTCCAATTATTTTAACTAATTTTAATGTGGCTCATCTACAATCACTCTGAAGAATGAAAAAATACTTAATCACAAAACAACAAGAGCACACTAAACATAGACTTTTCACATCTACAGACTGACACATTTTTAAAAGTGGGACAAACACTTCTGCATCATTTATGAAGGAGACACCACATTCTTTTAATTAATAAACACACATGAACACAAACGTGTTTTATGTCCTGATTACACAACAGTGAGGAAAAAAGAAGGTCCTCAAAGAATGCATACTTGTTTTGCTTAAACAGCTATACCATAGTACCTACCTATATAGAATACAACCTATAATCATAACTGAATTCAGTAATATATGCTGGGATAGATAGACTTCAGTCATACAGTCATGTGGCACATGCAGAGAACCGCTGCAATACCTGTATCCTTGCATCTTGAAACTGCTTGTTCATGTTGGTCATCTTGGTTTAATAAACTCTTCATATTTCTTTATATAATTGGCAGAAAGTACCTCTCCACCACAAGTTAATTGCAGTTTGTAGCTTGTTAGTGTGGGCTGAATGCAGTCTTCTATAGATTAAATCCTATATACAATAAGGGTAAGCCTCGGATATCCATATTGATGTTACTACCTAGTTCTTTTTAAATTAATATACTAGTTCTTTTTAAATTAATATTATTCCCTTCAATCTCTGAAATAAACTTATTATAAAAATGCCATCTTTTAGCACAAATTCTTTATGAAATCAATGGCCTACATGTAACATTCATTTTGCTAGGCAGGTTGAAGGGCATTAGTTAGTTTACAGGTCAAGAGCAGATCAACACATGTAATCTTTCTAACTTCTTGCTGTATCATTTCAGCAGATCACATTGTAAAACTGTGGTCATTCATCCAGTATTCAGTCACCTCCTCAAGGAAACGTACCAGAGAATTTAAATGTCATAGATCATCTGGATCCATTATCTACATGTGACAGAATGAATCATAGAAAGTTTAAAGAAAATAAGCAGCCTGCAAGGGCTCTACAGGGTCAGTTCTAATTTAGCCATAATCATGCTTCAGGACAGATGGAACATTCATGGAAGTTCAGATCCCAGCAGAGATTCAGGACAGAAGTATTTGGCTGGGAGAGCAGTAGAACATGATTTAGCCAGCTTTCCATTTCCATGGAAAGTGTAGTGGTGGGTGTATCACTGTGGCATTATAGACTCTTTTAAAGGCTAATGGGCCTCTACCCAGAGTGTTCAAAGAAATATTCAAGGTGCACTAACATACGTTACGTACAAGCACTGAAGCATTCATGTGTCCAGTGTAGGTTAAATATTAGGATTTTAGAGACTGTACAAAACATTATGAGAATATCTCCTAAACTCCCATCTTAAATCTGTAAAAGCCATGATTATTTTCACTACAGTGCCAGATCATTGGGAATGCTCAGTGGCTAAAATTAAAATTAAATGAAAGAGATTAGGGTATATGCAACCATCAACAATTTTAAAAATTAGCTCATACTTCCAAGTCTTTTTACCAGAAAGGTTCAACAAGATGCACTCTTCTCCGCTTAATTATTTCTTGAAGAAAATGCTGCTATAGCATGCGTTATTTTTAGATATGAATTATTTTTACTGCTATATAAAAATAAGCAGATCCTTTTATATCTTATACCAAGGGAACTTTATGATACCTCTTTAAGCTGTAAAACTTTATGCATGAGATGCATGATGGTTGTTGAGGATAAATAAGCATGATGCATGATGGTTGTTGAGGATAAACAAGCATGATGCATGATGGTTGTTGAGGATAAACAAGCATGATGCATGATGATTGTTGAGGATAAACAAGCATGATGCATGATCGTTGTTGAGGATAAACAAGCATGATGCATGACGGTTGTTGAGGATAAACAAGCATGATGGTTGTTGGGGATAAACAAGCATGATGCATGATGGTTGTTGAGGATAAACAAGCATGATGCATGATGGTTGTTGAGGATAAACAAGTATGAAACTTCAGATGATATTTATTGTTCAAAACAGCTAGTCTGAGTAGCAAAAAACGTATAAGAGAATTTAAGTACCTTTATCTGCTTTTTTTTCAAAAAAATACAGTATTTAAATTGATTTTAACTGTGTGGAAAGAATATTTAGCTGAACTGGAAGTTTTCACTCTGCTCTTCAGTGTGGAAGAAATATTAGCTGAACTGGTAGTTAGTCAGTGTTTGCTGAATTTTGTTATTTGCTAGTAATTACAGGTGTGGGGTAGTCACATTCTTTGATTTCCTGTCCTTGCCTATTTAAGTGGTACAGTGTGAAATATTTTCTGCTTCAAAACCTCAGCTTTGGCCGGCTAACAACTTGCTATATTCAACTGGACGGATAAGAGAATTTAAGTACCTTTATCTGCTTTTTTTTCAAAAAAATACAGTATTTAAATTGATTTTAACTGTGTGGAAAGAATATTTAGCTGAACTGGAAGTTTTCACTCTGCTCTTCAGTGTGGAAGAAATATTAGCTGAACTGGTAGTTAGTCAGTGTTTGCTGAATTTTGTTATTTGCTAGTAATTACAGGTGTGGGGTAGTCACATTCTTTGATTTCCTGTCCTTGCCTATTTAAGTGGTACAGTGTGAAATATTTTCTGCTTAAAAACCTCAGCTTTGGCCGGCTAACAACTTGCTATATTCAACTGGACGTATAAGAGAATTTAAGTACCTTTATCTGCTTTTTTCAAAAAAATACAGTATTTAAATTGATTTTAACTGTGTGGAAAGAATATTTAGCTGAACTGGAAGTTTTCACTCTGCTCTTCAGTATTTGCTAGTAATTACAGGTGTGGGGGTAGTCACATTCTTTGATTTCCTGTCCTTGCCTATTTAAGTGGTACAGTGTGAAATATTTTCTGCTTAAAAACCTCAGCTTTGGCCGGCTAACAACTTGCTATATTCAACTGAATGTATAAGAGAATTTAAGTACCTTTATCTGCTTTTTTTTCAAAAAAATACAGTATTTAAATTGATTTTAACTGTGTGGAAAGAATATTTAGCTGAACTGGAAGTTTTCACTCTGCTCTTCAGTTTGTCCCACCCACCCTCCCTGTTTTTGTTTTGGTGTTAATCTTAGTGGCCTTGCAGCTGCCCGCCCCTCTTGTAAATTTGTGTTTGGATACTCCTTCTGGGCCCATCTCATTTGCTCACTCAACTGAGTGCAGTGAGATCATATTCTGATTTCAGGCACTCCTACTGTGTACAAAGAGAGCATCTGGGAAACAGAAAAAAAAAAAAAAAAAAAATTTAAGCTTGTTTCCTGCCTTTCCTGTTAAGTGGTATAGACTATTTGTAGGCTTTTGAGCCCCAAGCCCTTCTGTGTTGGAGGGAAGCCTTCTAGCTTAGTTTTTTTTCCTCTATAACTAGCCAGTTTTCTAGTTTCAGCATTCAAATCTGTTTCTTTGATCTCAGCACTTGTTCAGAAAAAAAAAAAAAAAAAAATTTAATCTGCTTTTACTGTACTTGTGTTTCTACCTACTTTTTTTACTTTTGCATCATCTTAAAAGTACTCAATTGTATTTATTACTGCTTGGTGTAACTCATTCTAAGCCTTCTGGTTTAAACACTTGGACTTCGGACCAGTTGTTTTGCACTGAGAGGGTTTGTGGTTTGCACTGTAGTGGCAGAACAGGTAGCTTACATCCTTCTAGGTTGGGAACTGCTGATTGAGGGCTCAGTGTCTGTTATTCTAAAAGTGTATTAATTCTGGTTTAAGCACTTAGGCTTTCAGGCCAGTTATTTTACATTAAGAGGGTTCGTGGTCTGCACTCTTGTGGGAGGAGAGGCTGGACTCTGCCCTTCTGAGCTGGGAATTTCTGATTGAAGGCTTATAGTGCATGCATATCTGAACTGCTTCTTACTGAAGTTGGTGCCTTGTTTGCTGTGGCATAGACTGGATTCGGGCCTGCTGGATCTAGCTTTGTTTGTGTAACTTGAGCACTAATCCAGGCATTCTCTAAAGTATTCAATTGTATTTATTACTGCTTGGTAGTAACTTGATTAAAGTTTAGCTGTCATTCTAAGTCTTTTGGATTAAGCACTTGGGCTTCAGACCAGTTGTTTTACATTAGGAAGGTTTGTGGCATGCACTGTGGTGGCAGGACAGGTAGCTTTCATCCTTCTAAGTTGGGAACTGCTGATCGAGAGCCCAGTGTCTGTTATTCTTAAAGTGTATTAGTTCTGGTTTAGGCACTTGGGCTTCAGACCAGTTATTTTACATTAAGAAGGTTTGTGGTCTGCACTCTTGTGGGAGAGAGGCTGGACTCTGCCCTTCTGAGCTGGGAATTTCTGGTTAAAGGTTTATAGTGCCTGAATATTTGAACTGTATCTTACTGAAATTGGTACACCTTGTTTGCTGTAGCATAGACTAGATCCAGGCCTGCTGAATATAGCTTTGTTTATATGCTTGTTGTTTGTTTTCTTGTTATTTCCCTGGAACGCTAATTCCACCTAATACGCGGCTTCTCAGCACTTCTGTGGCTCACTAGTGATATCTGCATTGCTTACTGTACTTATTTCCTTGTTTCACTTGAAAGAAAGTTACTGTTTGTCGTTTTTGCATTTAAGTTACCTGTAACACATTGCACTTACGTTACCTGGCACTTTCTCACTAAAGCAATTATATAAGTAAGCACTAAAAATTAAAAGCACTACACCCTCACTCCCCACTGGCCATGGTTTTCAATTATTAAGGAATTCCCAATATTATTCTAGCATGTCCAAAGGTCAGTTGTCAATCTCCTCTCCGGTCCAGCTGGTGAATCTGGGAATCTTGAGGCAATGTTACAACTGCCTCATGTACACAGACAACCCTCTCCTCCTCCCAACAAATTCCAACACATGTGAGAGATGCAACCATATAGCCAAACTGGAGGCTAAGCTCTCTCAACTCAGTACTGGCATAACCAGTCAGGAGGAGAAGGAAACCATACTCACTACAATTCCAGTCTCACATAGACCTACCACGACAGCAAACCAAACACATAATCACACAAAACATACTCGAGGCTCTAAATAAAGATCTGCCAGAGCAGCAGAGACCTCCAAAGCAGACACCCAAGCAGCCGCTACCCCAAAACAAAACACGTGCAACACATATCTCACAAAGCCAGTGTGCTAAACAGTCACAGCCCTTAAGACTAAACAACACACCTGATACACTTGTAATAGGTGACTCTATCGTCAGGCACACTGACGTCCCGCTCACCAGGCTGAACAAGGAGAGGGTCACGGTGAGCAGCGTGTCGGGTGCTAGGATCCGCCACATAACACAAGCACTCAGGTCACTCCAAGGCAAGTACAAATATGACTCAGTCATTGTCCATGCTGGTGTAAATGACCTGAGACGTACCTCCCTGGACTACATGAAAAGAGACATAAAGGAGCTCTCTGAGCATGTAGCCCAGGCCGGTATGACCCTGACCTTGAGTAGCATCTTACCCTCACCAAGAATGATGCCACAATATGAAGACAAGATGATCAATTTCAACAATTGGCTTAAGTACTGGTGTCATTCAAAGGGGATCCAATGCCTGTCAGCTTGGGATGATATGCTCGACAAGCCACGATGCTTCGCTAGGGATGGCTTGCACCTGTCACCCTGGGCTTTCAGATATTGGCAAAGGCTCTTGCTACCCCCATAGTGCCTTTTTAGGCAAGGCTCAAAAGACAAACCCACCTCCATAGGTATCACAAGGGATAAGAAACTAAGAGTAATGCTACTCAACGCCAGAAGTCTAAACCTCAAGATGCACGACTTGAAACTCTCCTTAGCATGGAGAACATCGATATCTGTGCAGTAACAGAAACCTGGTTCAGGGCTCCGAGAGCACCCCAGCACTACCAGGTTATACCTCATACCATGCTCCCCAAAACTTGGTCCGAACCACAAAAGGAGGGGGAGTATCGATATTCATCAAAGATACCCACACCTCCAGGTTGGTGGCAAAGCACGAAGCATCAGAGACTATCCATGTGCAACTAGCAGTGGGTAAAACTGCCTTCCAGTTTATAGCCTGCTACAGACCACCCTCCCAAACCCAGGAACCCCACTCGGCCTTCCTGAGAACACTGGAAAATATGAAGGTCTCTCCAAACACCATTATATTGGGCGACTTCAACTACCCAAACATAGACTGGGAGCATTACTATAGCTCCAACACCCTAGCCCAAAGGTTCCTAGAATTTATAAACTCAAATGCTGTGGAACAACTTGTTACCACTCCCACAAGAGGGGAAAACATACTGGACCTGATCATCACCAACATGGGGACTCTATGCTCCAGACCAGAAGTGTATCCCTCACTGGTCAAGGACAGAACCCACATGGTTAGAATTGCTGGAGCCATGTCAGACTCCAAACCAGTTACAAGTGGTGTCCCACAAGGCTCAGTCCTGGGACCTCTCTTGTTCGGTATATATTTCTCGGAGGTACAGGCCAACACGGAAGGACTGTGGCTGACCAAGTTCGCAGATGACTGCAAACTGGGTGCCATAATCGACTCTCCAGCCGACACAAGCATCCTCCAAAAGGGCCTCATAGAAACAGACAACTGGTGCCAGAGCCATGGCCTCAAGCTAAATGCCAAAAAGTGTATAGTCATCCCTTTGGCAAAACAAAGTGCCCACAAATTACCACATAGGTGGAAATCCATTAAGTACAGAAGAAGTAATTAGGACCTGGGGACCCAAGTTGATAGCAATCTCTCATTTGACAACCACGTGGCCAAAGTGGTTAGAAAACATTTTATATAGCCCACCTAATCATGAAGGGATTCACATCTAGATCAGGGAGGTCATCGTGCCTCTTTACTCATCCCTCATCAGGCCCATAATTGAGTACAATGCCCTTTGGGATGTACCTTACCAGACACCTGCAGCAACTGGAAAGACCCCAAAAGTACCTCACCAAGAGGATCAAAGGGCTCAAACAGATGCCATATGCTACCCGGTTAAAGAAACTCCAGCTCTACTCAGTGGCATACCGCCTGTTCAGAGGAGATCTGTGCCTGACGATAAAGCCATGTCCAACCCGGAATTAATGGACATGCTGCACCTCAGAAAATCCAAATCCCATCGAGCTACGCCGAGAGACTTGAACCTCAGCACTGAAATAAATAGGACATGCTGGAGGGACAGATTCATAACCCAGAGGCTCCCTTCACTCTGGAATAAAATCCCAGTCCAGGTTAGGCAGAGTCCCTCATTGACTCTCTTCAAGAGGAATCTTGATGAGTGGATGGGAGATCGTAGGTTTACCCCGGGTATCACTTCTGTGTCACTGTTAGATAGAGGCACAGTATACTAACCTCGAAAAAGGGCATAGCAAAATAAATTTAAAATGGGTGGCGAAAGCCAAACACATTCTGGCTAGGCTTATAAATGCCCTAGGGCAGATAGCCTAGTATGAACCTATGAACCTATGAACCTATGAATTCTCCCCATTTCAATTTAGATGCTGAGAAGTAGGACATGAGCAATTGAAAGAAAATACAGCATTTTCCATTGTTTTAAAGCCTTGACATTCAGTTTTCTGATTACAGCAATTTCTCACATTCTTATTTATATCTAATGGTGTGGATTAAATGTTGCGTTCCTTTGAGAAAGAAAGAGTCCTGAAGTGAGCATTGTATGGTTGTATTTTGTCTGATGTAATGCTATGTAATGTGGTACTACAGAAGAGAGTTTCAACATCAGGTAGTACAGACAGCAGCTGTCATGGTCACTCAGGACATCGCTACATGAACGCATGACACGTTTAACTTCTCTGTCTTTGTTATATAGACTCTACCTTTTATTCATAGTTATGACTCAATGACACCACATTATGACAGTCCACATTTTTGAGGATTATTTAGTCATGTACTTGTCAACCACACCAAGTGAATCCATGTAGATAGAGTTCTAAGTGAGAGCACTGTTTGTAAGATAACACTGTATGCTGCTTTTGGGAACTGTTTCTCCCTTGTTCATAGGTTCACAGTTGTCTATTAGGCTAATTACCACAAGGGCCTTTTTAAGCCAACCCATACATACCAAACCTCTGACAAGCTCTGATACTCTTGATATGTGTAAGCAGGGCTTGGGAGATGAAATATTTACAAGCAGGGTCCTAGGAAATGAACCATTTACAGGCTGACTGTGTCCATTAGAGACATAGGTGCCAAACCAGGGATAAACTTCTTGTTCCTCATCCAGTTGTCCAAGTTATACTTGAATTGGGTTAGGAAGGAACTCTGCCTCGCAAGGATAGGGAGCCTGTTCCAGAGAAGGGGAAGTCTCTGGGATAGATAACTGTCTCTCGGCAGGTCATATTTATATCACAGGCATGGTTTAAGCCTTTAGAATAGGTAATTCTGGTGCTGTTTGTTTTGAAGATATGCAGTAGACTCATCATAGTGGCAACTGACAATGCCTTGTATGCCAGGCATAGCTCTCCCCTCACCAGTCTGGAAGAGACAGAATACAGGGATAGTGCCTTGAGATGGTCTGCATAGGACATGTTACTTACATAATGTATTCTTTTGGTAAGAGCATCTATGGATGTTGCAGTTGTTGGATGTGGCTGGTTAGGTACATACCAAAGAGGGCACTGCACTCTGTGGTAGGTCTGATGAATGTCGAATACAGTGGAACAGTGACCTCCTTGGACCTAGATACTATACCTTTGTTTACAAATTGAACAACATAGAAGGATTTCCTCACTACTGTGGACAAGTGCTGACCAAAGGCTAGATTACTATCTATGTGTGTCCCCAGGTCCCTGACTACAGGGTCAACTCTCATGGGTGTGTTGACAATGTGATAGTTACCAAGGGTGGATGACTGCCCAAAGTATACTGTTATGCATATCTTGGCACTTATTTTTAGTCCATTGCTCTGACAGGAGTTATTTGTCTGTGTCAGCTCTTCCTGGATAACAGTTCTGTCAGTGGGGAATTGCATGACTTCTCCTAATTTATAACCATCTGCAAATTTAGTCAGCCAGTGGTTGTTAACATTGGCCTTGACTTCAGAGAAGTAAGGGCCAAAAGGAGCAGTCAAAGGACTGGTTCCTGAGGGACTTTGCTTGTTACTGACCTTTTTGTAGAGGTAGAATCCACACCTCTAACTTCCTGGGTCCTTTCTCTGAGCCAGCTGTCTATCCACTGGGTGATATAAGAGTTTATACCTAACCTTTTAAGTTTGTCAACAATGCCTGAGTGAGGTATTGTGTCAAATGCTTTGGCCAGATCAAGGTAGACAATGTGAACCATTTTGTCCCATCCATTGCTTTGGTTACCTTCTCAGAGAAGTCCACCAGGTTGAGTAGGCACGACTTGTCCATGATGAGAAAAAACAAATTGGGTTGGGTCCAGTGTCTGGTGGTTTCCTATGTCATTATTGATCATTTCCAAGATAATTCTTGATATGCTTTGCATATAAGACTAGTGAGATTTATGGGTCTGCAGTTTCCAGGGTCTGTAGATGGCCCACCTTTGTGCAGGTGAATTACTGTTGCTGTTCTCCATTTGTGAGAAACAAAGCCTGTTTGGAGCCTACAGTAAAATCACAATGCCAGATAGGTCATGTTTCATGCTATGTAGAAGGTATCCTAGGATATTGTCTTGGCCCATTTATGCCTTAGAGAGATCATTTAGTACCTTTTCTCGCATGATAATAGCAGGGATTATATCTGGTGGTATTTCTTGAGGGGAGGATGAGTGAGAGAGGGATAAAATTGGAGCTGAATTTGACAGCCTAATGGTTTGCTATATCTTCTGGCTCAGTATAGATGGCTCCATTAACAATGAGCTGGACATAGTTAAAGAATGCCTTGTGGTTGTGTTTAACCTGGGAGGATAAATTTACTTCAAATTTGGCTTTGGTAGACTTTGTATTCTGAGCTGTTTATTTAGTTTGATGAGAGAGTTTTTATACTGATAGATGCTATACCTCCTAACATTTGCCATGATTTTTTTCCTTCTGTTATACAGTCTATTGATGTGGTGATTCCAAGGGGGTGACTTGTTTTTTGAGTTAGATCTGTAGGTCTTCCTGGTGGGTATAGTTGCATTAATGCAACTATTAACATACTTGTATAAGGTTTCTGTTGACAATTCCGTGTAGGCAGAAGTGTTCTCATGGTTTATGGAGTCTTGAAATTTTGTCAGGTTATCACTTAACTCATTCCCTGCAGTACAACTCTTTTGAGTGTATATCTTTAACTCCTAGTGGATGTGGCCTGAGCCTTTAAAAATTAAGTTATCACCTTACAATTCTAATGCTCATTGACAGAGATCAAATAACGATACAATTGTGTTTGCCATTATGTATGCTTCAAAATAAAGTATTCTGACACCTTGTATGTAGCATGGTTTTGGAATTATTAATGCAAGTATGAACAAGTAATATTTGACGCTAGAGGAGCAGTAGGAGGTAACTGCAGATGCACCTGGAGACGTCACTTGGATGTAATGAGTTAATAGTTGGAGTTAGCCTTAGAGTAGTTCCTGAACATTATAGAGTTAGCTGGGGTTCCAGGTTTTATTTTTACCTCAAAGGAAACCATTTTGTGGTCCAACCTTACCAGGGAAGACATTACACTAGGGGGTATGCAGCATTCTCCCATTTTAGTGAGGACCCTATCCAATATGTCTGCATCCCTAGTCAGTGTATTGACAATCTGGTCCTGGGAGTTTGTTTACAAAATGCATGAATTGTTCTGCCTGCACATTTGGTATCATATATGAGTCGATTCCCCATTAAGAGTGGGCTAATTAAAGTCACTCATGAATAAACTATTGGGTTGGATGGTAAGACTTTCCAATAAATTTAAATGCATGTTATAGGTTTCCTGGATCATGTGAGGAAGTGGTATGGGATTTTGCCTATGGTGATTTGAACATATAGAAGCTCAAGTACATTGTCCTTTTTCACAAATCTTGAGGTATATTTATTTTTGATGTAAATTGAAAGGTCTCTACCTTTATTCCCTACCTGTCTAGTGTTTTAAATGTGTGGAAGGCATTATAGCCTTGAACTTTCAGTGTGCTCTCCATGGCCTAAAACCATGTCTCAGTAATCACACAGACAACAGCATTCTCTAGGGTCAGGAGAGCTTGCAAGGAGAGGAGATTGTGTTTAGACTCCTAGCATTGAGCAGTAACACCTTTAGATTTTCTTGGGTTTGATTTGTTATGTTGGACATACTTTTAGTTTGACATTGTCTAAAAAAGGCACTATGAGGCAGGACAATTTTTAGCTAATATTAGAAATTCTAGAGAGGAAAGGTACAGATCATCCCTGGCAAAGGAGTGTGGTCTGTTGACAATCTCCCTCCATACTGACAAATATTGCACCCCCTTAAAATGGCACCAGAAACTGAGTCAATTATTAAAGTCAGTCATCTTCTGTTTGTATTGTAACATCATCATTGGTGAAGGTAATATGCTGCTCAGTGCTAGGCTCACACCAGCCTGGGACACATATTCTAAGATCTCTATGATGTAATTCTTCATATAGTCTAGGCAGGTATGTCTCAGGTCAGTTATACCCACATGGACTATGACTGAGTCATACATGTGCTTGTGGTTCAGTGACCTGAATGCATGCATAATGTGCCATACCCTGGCCCCTAATAAGCAAATGATCATGATTTTATCATTACTCAGCCTGGTGAGAGGGACATCTGTGTCTCACAATGGAGCCTCCGATGAATAGAAAGTTGGATTGCGTGGTGGTTTGCCTTAAGGTGTTAGCAGTACAGGCTCCATGAAATGTGGCTGTATGTGTTAATGTGGATGTTGTTTTGAAAGAGCGCATTTGGCACTAATGTGGGTATTTGTTATGCGTTCTACATTTAGGAAGTCTTTGTGGTTTAAACAGGTTATATTTAAGTATCTTAACATATGTCAGCCTATGTGTCTGCTTTCAACTATGTGTGATGGGTGCACCGTGTCTACTATTAACAACCCGATTGACATTAGAAGTGCTTTTTGTTGAGCATTTTGTCTCCAGTAACATTGTGTAAATACAACTCTCACATACCATATCAGTCTGCTTGAGAATTACCTGGTTGTCAGTAAACATGTGTCAATTTCTACATTGCCTAAGGATGCCCATATCCACCAAACTGGCAACAAAGATAGTGGGAAAGTTCATAGCTATGGCAAAAAGCTCCATTTTATTGATTAGATGGCTGCATTGAGAATATAAAGTAATGTCAGGTCTATCTGGTTTACAAATCTGGGGGTAGTGATCGTCACTGCAAGCTAGTTGCCTTTTCTGTAACTAGGTATTGGTGAAATTTCAATGGTGCTTTTACAGGACAAATGTCAGTTCATGGGTAATGCATTTATACAGGGCACTGCCAAACACTTGACTAAAAACTAATAAGTAGATCCTGATGACTTATGGAAGGAGTATTTAGGAAATATTCTGAAGTTAGGTTAGACAGAGCTAATCAAGCAGTACGTACTGAAGAGAAACAATTAGTAATGTCATCAATGATGAAAAGAGGGGATTTGAGTGATTGATAACTGCCTGGCTACTACTAGTGCTGGTTTCACTACAACTTCATGCTGCTGGGATACAATACGCCTTTGTTTCTTCTTTCACCACAATCAAAACAGAAGCACTCATCCTAAGATGAGGCACAGGCCACAGACTCTTTGGTGATCAAGAGTCTTGTTCCTGATGATGTAAGGGTCTGTATGGTTGTTGTAGCCATTCTGTGGTAGATGCCTTGAAGAACAACCCGGCCAGTCAGGAAGGGGCAACACAGACACTCACTGCCCAATCAGTAACAGGCAGGAATCAATGCACTCTGCTTCTTCTCTCACTATAAGCAAAATATAAGCACAAATTCCAAGCTGGCTCCTATAAAGTAGTTATTAAGCTTTCGGGTGATCAGCCGGCTCCAGGAAATAATGCCCCTGTGCTCCCTCTCTTGCCAGAAGCAAAACTGAAGCACTAATCCCAAAATGTCCATTACAAAACAGAATGTGGGCTCTCCAATAATTGGTTGTCTTGGAGTAGATGTTGCAGGTTTTAAAGGTAGGATGAAAAAATGGGTTAATACAATAAGAATTGCAGTGTGCACTGAGCTGTCTATGTGGAGAGCCACTTATTTTAAAAGCGCAAGGCAGATTGGAAGAGGGTGAGCACTTTGTATTCTGGAACTATGGAATAAAGTGGGTTGGCCATTAAATTTAAATAGCAGAAGTGGAGTGATTTCACAAAATGAATATTTCATGCTTGCTCACAGTAGTCAGTGAAAGAGGAGAGGGAAGGAAATATGTGATCAAATTAACATAAGGTGCAGACAGCTAGAAAGACAGTCAAGTTTAAAAACACAACAGCGGGAGAGTGGGAGACATTTTAATTTCTGTGAGATTCACAAGAGACACAGCTGTGGTCTCTTTCTTAGTTTAAATATGCAACCGAGACCAGCATTGTACAATGTTGTTTGGCCAAGTGAATTCTATAAAAAAGTCTGGGGGACTTGCTTTAAAGGGTTACTTCATAGTGTGGTGTATAGGCTCTAAAACAAAAGCACTATAGCATTTGGTTTCAGAATACATTCTTTTTTTTCTTCACTGATTTGGTTTCTCCATTACATCAGTGTTGTAGAACAGCTCTCAAAGCCTCCTTAGTTATGGCTCCCTGTTGAAATGTTGGCACTCAAAATGCTGAGTGCTGGAAAGCTGAAAAGAGAAGACTGAAAATTCACAAAAAGAGTGAGTCTCTAAGACCCCCCTCCCAACTTATATATACCAACTCCGAGATCACCATACCTCAGTAAAAAGGCAATATTCTGAAAAATGTCCCCTCTCAGAATTAGTATATACAAATCTGTTTTTTGACCATTTACTCTTTGTGTTTTGGGGATTTGCTCTAACGGCTCCTGATATTTCAAATTGTTACCCCTTTGGGATGTATATTATTTATGGATATTAAAAATAGTTTAAGGCAATCAATAATGATGCAAATATTTTATTGGCTTTTATTAATGTTTTCATTATATTTTAAGTGCTTTTATTGTGAAGCAAGTATGTTTGCCACATAGTTTGTATAATGGAGAGATATTTTAAAGATTTGGAATTACATGCTTAACATGATAATGACAAAATAAAATAACAATTGCAATAAAAAGGAATTATTTCACGTATTTCTTAATTACTTTTTTCATGCCAGTCACTGAACTCCTCATCAGTAGGCTTTCTCTAAGCTACAGTGAGATAAAATCAAGATTCAGGTTAAGCTTCATATGAGAAAAAGGAATGCATGTTGAATGAACAAATGTCAGGTGATAAGTAGAATGCATTGTCATTCAGAAACAACTATTGCTGAGAATGAACCGACAGATTTACATGCATGTTTGTCCAAATA